>NC_084739.1:11830349-11840349 GCF_033978785.1 Entelurus aequoreus | reverse complement strand
TGAATATATCGTGGTCAAAAGTTTACATACACTTGTAAAGAACATAATGTCATGGCTGTCCTGAGTTTCCAATAATTTTTACAACTCTTATTTTTTTGTGATAGAGTGATTAGAGCACATACTTGTTGGTCACAAAAAACATTCATGAAGTTTGGTTCTTTTATGAATTTATTATGGGTCTACTGAAAATGTGAGCAAATCTGCTGGGTCAAAAGTATACATACAGCAATGTTAATATTTGCTTACATGTCCCTTGGCAAGTTTCCCTGCAATAAGGCGCTTTTGGTAGCCATCCACAAGCTTCTGGTTGAATTGTTGACCACTCCTCTTGACAAAATTGGTGCAGTTCAGCTAAATGTGTTGGTTTTCTGACATGGATTTGTTTCTTCAGCATTGTCCACACATTGAAGGCCATTCTAAAACCTTGATTCTAGCCTGATTTAGCCATTCCTTTACCACTTTTTGACGTGTTTTTGGGGTCATTGTCCTGTTGGAACACCCAAATGCGCCCAAGACCCAACCTCCGGGCTGATGATTTTAGGTTATCCTGAAGAATTTTCATTGTCCCATTTACTCTCTGTAAAGCTTTCAGTTCCATTGGCAGCAAAACAAGCCCAGAGCATAATACTACCACCACCATGCTTGACGGGAGGAGTGGTGTTCCTGGGATTAAAGGCCTCACCTTTTCTCTTCCAAACATTTTGCTGGGTATTGTGGCCAAACAGCTCCATATTTGTTTCATCTGACCACAGAACTCTCCTCCAGAAGGTCTTATCTTTGTCCATGTGATGTCAGATTCAAGCAGAAGCTTGTGGATGGCTACCAAAAGCACCTTATTGCAGTGAAACTTGCCAAGGGACATGTAAACAAATATTAACATTGCTGTATGTATACTTTTGACCCAGCACATTTGCTCACATTTTCAGTAGACCCATAATAAATTCCTAAAAGAACCAAACTTCATGAATGTTTTTTGTGACATGTGCTCCAATCACTCTATCTCAAACAAATAAGAGTTGTACTATATAGTATATATGACTGTATATATACTAAGGATTTTACTAGGAAATGAAATAAAGTTTTACATTCTTCTAATATTCTAAACATTGAAATACATACATACTACTACTTTTAAAAATAACAATGATAATACGTTTAAAAAATATATATATAATTGTTTAAGGCAAAATAGTTCAGCATGTCTTTTACTGTGTGGTCTTTTGTGTGACGGACACATACAATCCAGCCAATGACTGTCAGCAAATCCAACACACACGCAAAAAATAAGGGGATCAAAATGTTCTTGTTTATTTTTAGACGGCCTGTTACGTCACATTAGCAGGAGAACACATTTATAATCATAATCCCATTTATTTCCCTGGTGAACATAATGTCGTGTTCAGGGCCTCAACTAAAACACACCCACAGGTAAACTTCCTAGGGGGGCGGAGCCAGGGCCCCTGCACTAACTGTGTTGCTGGGTCGACTTTTATTTTTTTGCTGTTCTGACCTGATTTGGAGGGCAAGCTCAGGAGATTCAAGATCACCCGTGTAATCTTGTGCAATTGCCAAAGTATTAATTTCTAACCACCATACAAAATCCCCCCAAAAACCACCACGGTCAAATGCCAACATCAGAAATAGCCCATGGCGGACATGAACGATGACGCAATGAAGCTGTGTGTGACGTTTGTACATGTAAATGTATCTCCTTCGTGTCTTGTCAAAGAAAGCTGCTCCAACATAAAGTCATGCTGAGATCGGGCGTGTCCGTCTGAAGGCAAATTCCTGGTGCAAATAGAATAGAATAGAATAGAATAGAAACTACTTTATTGATCCCTGGGGGAAATTCAGCACCACAGTTCGCTCACAATAGACAATAACCATTTAGGTATTTTTACATGTGAATAATATAAATACAGTCTATTATACAGCATTATTCACATGTGAATAACATAGTCTATTATACAGCATTATTCACATGTGAATAACATAGTCTATTATACAGCATTATTCACGCGTAAATAACATAAATACAGTCTGTTATACAGCATTATTCACATGTGAATAATACAAAAACAGTATTATACAGCATTATTCACATGTGAATTACATAAATACAGTCTATTATACAGCATTATTCACATGTGAATTACATAAATACAGTCTATTATACAGCATTATTCACATGTGAATGACATAAATACAGTCTGTTATACAGCATTATTCACATGTGAATAACATAAATACAGTCTATTATACAGCATTATTCACATGTGAATAACATAAATACAGTATTATACAGCATTATTCACATGTGAATAACATAAATACAGTCTATTATACAGCATTATTCACATGTGAATAACATACATACAGTTTATTATACAGCATTATTCACATGTGAATAACATAAATACAGTCTATTATACAGAATTATTCACATGTGAATAACATAAATACAGTCTATTATACAGCATTATTCACATGTGAATAACATACATACAGTTTATTATACATCATTATTCACATGTGAATAACATAAATACAGTCTATTATACAGCATTATTCACATGTGAATAACATAAATACAGTCTGTTATACAGCATTATTCACATGTGAATAACATAAATACAGTCTATTATACAGCATTATTCACATGTGAATAACATAAATAGAGTCTATTATACAGCATTATTCACATGTGAATAACATAAATACAGTCTATTATACATTTAAGTACAGTCAAAAAGGAACATATGCATTATACAGTCTGATGGCTGTCGGTATGATGCAAGCAAGTGTCAGTGCAAGTATGATAAAGATACGCTATATTGCCAAAAGTGTTTGGCCACCTGCCTTGACTCACATATGAACTTGAAGTGCCATCCCATTCCCAACCCATAGGGTTCAATAATTTTGCAGCTATTACAGCTTCAACTCTTCAACACTTTTTCCTTAATTGCCTTATTATGTATTTAACGTCAGCACAAGGCTCTGACATACAGTACCGTAAAACCTTTGTTTTAACCAATGGTGGTCATTGATAAAGTTATAAAGTCATACACCAAAGGGATTGAACTGCACTTTATTTTTTATTTTTATGTTGCTTATCGTTCACAATCATTATAAGAGACAAAAAGACAAACGTTTTTTAGAAATTTTTTCGTAATGGTAATCGAATCTCGAGATGCCTACAAATTCCTACCTCTACTCAATGGAGAGTTGTTCATCTGGTCCAGCTGGCTGGATACATTTCCTGTTGATTTTGGGTAAGCACTCCATTTATGTCGAAATAGCTTGTCTCCAAGTTCCATATTGAAATCGCTGTCACCTCACTCTCCCGGCTTCCGTCTGCTCCAACGTCTCACTCTTCCTTTGTGATTACTTCTATAAGCAGCTGTATATTCAGCTTCAAAAGTATAAGGTTGAGAACCCTCATTTGTTACCAAGTCTGCCATGATTAGAAAACACACTCGTGTTTGATTCCTGAAGTAGGAACACCACATGTTGCCAGAAGTCAGACGTGCGCTGCTGTGGAAACAGAAATCAATGCGTGAAAAAAATCAGTCCTGAAAATGATTAAAATGATCAAAATACAGTAAATATTGCAGTCAAAGCTCCTTTATGTGACAAGAGTGCTCTGCTATTAACTTTTTCTTTTAGGAATTTTTTGCCAAACTGCTAGTCAAAGCTCCTTTATATGTGACAGGAGTGCTCTGCTATTTATTTTTAAGGGTTATTTTTTGCCAAAATGCTATTCAAAGATCCTTTATATGTGACAGGAGTGCTTTGCTGTTTTTCTTTCTTTGTATCCTTTATAGGAGTTTTCTACCAAGTTGCTCGCCAGAAATCCTCTCTATATGCGACAGGAGTGTTCTGCTATTTTTAGGATTTTTTTGGGCCAAAATGCTAGTCAAAGATCGTCTACGTTTTATTTATTTATTTTTAGGAATTTTCTGCAAAAATGCTCATCAACGATCCTCTATATATGACAGGAGTACTCTGCTATTTTAAGCACCTATTGCAAAACTACTAGTTAAAAATCCTATGTATGATATGAATGCTCTGCTATTTTTAGGAATTTTCAGCAAAACATGCTAGTCAAAGATCCTCTATATTGGACTCTGCTAGTTTTGGGAATTTTATGGAAACATACAAGTCAAATATCCTATAAATGTAACTGGAGTGCTCTGCTTTTTAAGCACCTCATGCAAAATGCTAGTCAGAGATCTTCTATATATGACAAGAGTGCTTTGCTATTTTTAGGAATTTTCTGGAAAACAGCTCGTGGAATATCATCTAAATGTAACAGGAGTGCTCTGCTGTTTTGAAGACCCATTGGAAAAGAACATGTCAGTCAAAGATCCTCTACACGACAGAAGCATTCTACTGTTTTGAGAAATCTAATGCTGTTTTTTGAAATCCGCTGCAAAAGTGCTAGCCACGGATCTTCTATATGAGAAGAGTTTTTTGTTGTTTTTAGGAACATGCATTAAAAACATCGGCACTCCTGAAAGAAAAACGATCATTTTAGGGCCCCTGAAGGGCCACCAGATGATGAAGTTTGCTCTCGCTCTTGAGTAAATGTGATTTTATTGAATTAAATCATTTAGTCAAGCCTTATTTCATTATGTCATTCATACATTAAATGTATTGTAATATCTCTCTCTCTCTCTCTCTCTCTCTCTCTCTCTCTCTCTCTCTCTCCTCTCTCTCTCTCTCTCTCTCTCTCTCTCTCTCTCTCTCTCTATATATATATATATATATATATATATATATATATATATATATATATATATATAATATATATATATATATATATATATAAATAAAATGATAAATGGGTTATACTTGTATAGCGCTTTTCTACCTTCAAGGTACTCAAAGCGCTTTGACAGTATTTCCACATATATATATATATATATATACATGTAACGGCTACTCTTGCGTTCCAAAAAAGTTTCGAAAAAATAAAAATAAAGTAATGCAGAGTAGTCTTGAGGAGGAGGTGTTTGACTCACTAAATTCCTTAATAAGCACTCGCGGAGATATTTCTAGATTCAAAATTATCATAATTTATTTTCACAAACAAAAAATATTCTCCGTGGTTGACTTTCAACATAATCAAAATAACTTGTTTAGCCTGGCTTCAAAGTAACTTGTTTAGCGTGGCTTCCCTGGCCTTTTTAGCGGTAAACAAACTGTTTCACTCCTCACTCCTTCAACATGATAGACAGACAAAGGCACCCAGCTGTCCTGTCTTCTTAATTATAGAGGAGGAAGTGGCTCACCAGTAGGAGCGTGAGCAGCTGAAAACAATCAGTCAATCACAATGAAATCTAAAACATCCAATAATTCATTAACATCATTCTTGACATTATTTGATTTCATTGTCAAACAATTAATAAATAAATAATATAGATAGGCTCCAACTGGCTCCAACAATACATATATATATGTATACACACACACACACACACACATATATATATATATAATATATATATATATATATATATATATATATATATATATATATATATATATATATATTATATATATATATATAATATATATATATATATATATATATATATATATATATATATATATATATACACGTATATAAATATATATGTATATGTCTTAATTAGATTATCCAAAAAAATAAAAAATAGTGCTCGATACCATGGTAGAGCGTAATATGTATGTGTGGAGGAGATTTTAATGGACGCATTCACATACCAATGGTATGTGAATGCGTCCATTAAAATCTCCTGATGATTGAGGAAACCCTCATGAAACAGGCCTGTAGAGATGAAATAGTCTTGTGATTTTTTCCCACACATACATATATATATATGTATACATGTAAATATATACAGTGTATATATATATATATACACAGTATATATATATATATATATATATATATATATATATATATATATATATATATATATATATATATATATATATATATATATATTCTGTATATGTATATATATGTGTATATATATATATTATATATATATATATGTATATATATATATATGTGTGTGTGTATATATATATATATATGTGTCCCGACGGGATCACCACCTTATCGTGGTGGGGCACTTTGCGCGTCTCCATGACCCCTAGAGCTATGTCGGCTGGAGTCTTGTACTCCTGGCAGGGTTACCCATGCCGAACAGGTCGAAGGTAGAGTCCAGACTAAGAGTGATCCCGAAGACCTCAACGGTAGAACAGGCAGAAGATGGTAGCAGTGAGAAGCACCACAATGGCTGTAAAAGTGGACGAAGGCTAAGGGAGCACACCCTGACAGAAAAGCAAGGCTGGTGGCAGCAAGCTTTGAGGCGGTTTCCCAAAAACCTGGATTCCGGCAGCTTCCTGCAGTTGTAAGAAGATGCCGGTCGTCTAGGGTCTCCCTTGCCACTGGAACGATCTTCTACAATCAAGGTAGTGGCGTTGGGAAAAGCGCACCCCTCATGCCACTCTAAAAACCATCATTGCGCAGGTATCTTCTTTACCTGAGTCTCCGACCTCAAAAGTCTGGCGGCGATGGAGCGTCCAGTAACGGGGGCAGGTTTGAATGAGCTGGAAGCTCTTAGCTGGAACTCTGCACGTCAGCGGCACAGGACAACGGTCGTTAGCAGCTGGGATTGAGTGGCAGCTGTTTCCGGCAGACTCCTGTGCGTCTGAGCAGCCCCTATTTAGGGACCGCACTGCTCACCCCAATTGGGGAAAGGCCTAGAAAAGGTGGCCTAAAGATTGCCCACTCAACACAGTACCCGGGCAGGAAACCGCACCTGTTGGGACATTCCATTACGCGGTCGAAATACAAAGATTTTACCATTTAGAATTGCAGCATGGAACATAAGGACGCTCCTGGATGCCAGTCCGGACAGACCACAGCGCAGAACAGCACTTGTTGCCAGCGAGTTAAAGCGCTACAATGTGGATGTGGCAGCACTCAGTGAGATCCGATTCCTCGAGGAAGGCTCACTCAATGAAGTAGGAGAGGGTTATACGTTCTTTTGGAAAGGATACCCCATGGGCGGACCACACCTTCACGGAGTTGGTTTTGCAATCAAGAACAGCCTTCTGCTCAAGCTCACAGAATCACCAGTGGGTGTCAGTGAAAGGCTCATGACTCTTCGCATCCCCCTTGCAAAATGCAGACATGTCACTTTGGTAAGTGCCTATGCACCAACTCTGCCATCCAATGATGAAGAGAAGGACTGCTTCTACCAGGCACTCGATGACATCCTCAGTCACATCCCGAGGAGTGACAAAATCATGTTGCTTGGTGATTTCAATGCAAGAGTCGGAAAGAACACGCAAAACTGGAATGGTGTGATCGGCGCCCACGGCATTGGAAAAGTCAACCCCAATGGCATGAGACTCCTTAGTCTCTGTGCGGAACACGATCTTACCATCACAAACACCATCTTCCAACAAAGAACAAATATAAGGCATCCTGGATGCATCCCAGGTCCAAACACTGGCACCTGATCGACTATGCAATCGTGAGGAGGGCTGACCTCAAGGACGTGCTCATTACAAGAGCTATGCGAGGGGCAGACTGCTGGACCGACCACCGCATGATTCTGACAAAGGTCAGAATGCACGTTCGGCCCCTAACACGTCACGGTGCACCAAAGAGGAAAACACTCAACTGTGCCAGACTCTCCAGCAGCGACACCCGTGACAACTTCCGTCGCTCCCTAGCTGAGAAGCTGGCAGACATTGAGCCGCTGATCACCTCAGAGTCTGGGATGGATGAGAAGTGGACCTCTCTATCCACCATCCTCTTTGACACTGCAGCCCAAGCCATTGGTTTTAAAACCAAGAAACACCAGGACTGGTTTGACCAGAATGCTGGAGAGATCTCCACCCTCCTGTACAGAATGCACAAGGCACACAGAGCCACCCTGAACAACCCACAATCCCAATTCCATAAAAAGCAATGGCAAGCCCTTCGTTCTGAGGCCCAAACAACTCTCAGAAAACTGCAAGATGAGTGGTGGATCTCAAAGGCCAATGAAATCCAGTCTCACGCTGATAGAAACGATATGCACAGTTTCTATGATGCAGTGAAAACCATCTACGGCCCCAGAAACTGCTCCCTGGCACCTGTTAGATCTGCTGATGGAACATCTTTAATCAAGGATCAGGCTATGATAGTGGAGCGGTGGGCTGAGCATTTTAACACCGTGCTCAACCAGCCCACCCCAGTGGACCCAACTGTCCTTGCAGAGCTCCCTGAACATCCTAGCTTGCCAGATCTCGACCTCCCCCCAACCTTCAAAGAAATACTGCATGCAGTCAAAACCCTGAAAAACAATAAATCCCCTGGACCTGACAGCATCCCGCTGAACTTCTCAAGGAAGGAGGCTACCTCTGTACACGGACACTGTATCTCTACATTTCAGAGGTGTGGAGACGAGAGTGTGTCCCGCAACAGTGGAAAGATGCCAACATTGTGACCATCTACAAGAACAAAGGAGACAAATCCATCTGCTCCAATAGTAGGGGTATCTCTCTGTTGGCCATTGCTGGAAAGGTCCTTACCAAGGTCATGCTCCGCAGACTCATCCCCGCAATATCAGAACGGGTCACCCCAGAGTCGCAGTGTGGTTTTCGGAAGGACAGGGGGACAGTTGACATGATCTTTGTGACACGTCAGCTCCAAGAGAAATGCGGGAGCAGCACAAGGACTTGTTCATTGCCTTTGTCGACCTTTCAAAGGCATTTGACACAGTGAACAGGGACCTACTGTGGCAAGTCCTGAAGAGATTTGGGTGTCCACCCAAGTTTCTCACCATCCTTGCACAGTTCCATTCTGGGATGATGGCCCGAGTGGTAGTTGGAAGACACAGCTCAGAGCCCTTTGGTGTGAAAACTGGAGTGAAGCAGGGCTGTGTGCTGGCTCCAGTTCTCTTCAACATCTTCCTCGTCTGTGTCACAACACTGCTACGTAGGGAGATGGAGGAGCAGGCTGGAGTTACCATAGACTTCAGGCTTGATGGTAACCTGTTTAACATCAGGAGGCTACAGGCAACTACCAAACTGACCTCAGAAACCATCATTGAACTGCAATACGCCGATGACTGTGCCCTGGTTGCCCATACACCACAGGCTCTGCAAAACATCCTCTCGGCAGCTGTAACGGCATATACCAGAATGGGACTGACGATCAACACCCAGAAGACAGAGGTACTCTGTCAGTCCAGTGCTGACCTCCCACAATACCCCACAATAACCCTCACAGCAGCAGGGCAACAGCTGCTCACGGTGCCCACCTTCAAATACCTGGGGAGCATAATGTCTGACACCTGCTCAATGGATGACGAGATCCAGAACCGCCTCAAGCAAGCATCAGCATCTTTTGGTCGTCTAAGGAGAAGGGTTTTTCAGAATAGCAACCTCAAACTCCACACCAAAGTGCTGGTCTACAGAGCAGTATGCATCACTGCATTACTGTACGGATGTGAGGCATGGACTATCTACAGCCGCCATCTGAGAAGCCTGGAGACCTTCCATGTAAGATGTCTGCAGAAGATCCTTGGCATCACATGGAAGGACAGAGTGCCGCACACAGAAGTGCTGGAGAGGGCAGGCAGCTGCAGCGTGGAGTCCATCATGACCCAACATCAACTCAGGTGGTTGGGGCATGTCATCCGAATGCCCAGCCATAGACTCCCACGCAGAATCCTCTATGGTCAGTTACACCTTGGCCAACGCAGTGCTGGTGGGCAGAAGAAGCGGTTCAAAGACCAAATGAAGACCACACTGAAGAGATGCCACATCAACCCCTCTTCACTGGAGGAACTTGCTTCCTGCCGAGACCTCTGGCGCTCCCACTCCTCACAGGGAGTGGATTATATAGAGGAACAGCGCACACAACACCGTGCAGCAAAGCGTGCGAAGAGGCATGCTCGCCAAGCCAACCCTGCTCCCACCAGCACCCTCCTTCACATGCCCGGTCTGT
>NC_084739.1:11812849-11825349 GCF_033978785.1 Entelurus aequoreus | reverse complement strand
CACGGGACACATTTCATTGTTATTACACTAGTGAGCCACGGATGAGAAGATGCTGCTCCGTTATTGATTGAAGTAAAGTCTGAATGTCATTAAAACACTAATATAAAGTAGTGTAAAGTTCTAACTTATATCTGTCAGTAAACTCACCATGAAAGCGCTAAAACATACCGGTGTAGTGAGTTTACATTATTCACCCAAGGAACTTTAGTTATTAGAGAGTTCCGGTCGGACGTTTTTTCACGGGACACAGGAGGAAATGCTGTTCTGTTATTGGTTGAAGTAAAGTCTGAATGTCATTAAAACAGTTAGCTCCATCTTTTGACACTTCTTCCACTCCCGTCCTTGCACGCTACACCGCTACAAAAAAGATGACGGGGAGTAGACGCTGTCGAAGGTGAGCCACGTAAATAAGACCGCCCACAAAACGGCGCATCCGGAAGCGACTGTCAGAAAGCGGCTTGCAGATTGTCAGACAAATTGTATGGAAATTATCAAAAAACTTTCCGTTCCCAGTGAACAGACAAAAGCTGTCTTTGTTGCACCAAGCGAAAGGCTTGGAAAATTCCGCTGTGTACGATGGGAGGAGACGGGAGGGGTTATCTATTGTGATCCAAGACCTGCCCAAGCTCGATCTAGGACCAGTTCAAGCCCGAGGCATCTTATTCTTTTCTGTTAATGTGACCGAAAACAATGGCTGTTTACATACCCCCCATTGCTTTAGAAACAGCTGTTGTTATGTAAACAGGGAAAGTCCAAATAGAAAGAGGTGGCGTACAATCTTTCGCCAGAGCGTGCTGGAGACTGTCCAAGAGTACAGCCCAAACGTTTCTCCTCAAATTGAGCCAAATTTAATTCTGTCTCTGTTTAATTCCTTGCGTTTTGTCTCGTTTAATAGATGTCATCAGTGTTTGAACCTGACAAAGACGATCTGTAAAACATAATCTATGCAACATTTTGACCAAAGAGCCACCAGTACATGTCATGTAGACCACAAGGAAGTGTTTTACATTTAGAAAAAATAATAATAATATGCGCCCTATAATCCGGTGCGCCCTATGGTCCGGATTATACGGTATTGCAAAAAGCTTCTTTTTTCTCATATTGAATCTATGAGACAAACAATGAATATTTGTGATCAGTTGGGAGAAAGAGATAACGTTTTTGGTCGGTGTTGAGGTGCAACTACATGAATCCAATGCTGCATATGAAGTTGACTAGTTTAAAATACAAACTCAGTTTATAAAAGGATGATACTCCTGCATGACAAAGTAAAGTCACATGACCTGTCTTGCACACGATTAGAAGCATTCCTGCATGATCATTTTTTTTTCTGTCTGGGAAAGTTGTGGTGGTGCCTTCTGATTGTCTACCTTCCCCCCCTTTGTCTCCCCCATTCATTGGTCATGTTGCTGCATGTAATCCTCTCCAAAAAAAAACCCCCATATGACAAAGTTGATTGGTTGACCAGACTTAATCCTCAACTCTAAGTACCTGAATATGTTTGATTGTAACCCAGGAAAAGCCTGAGGGGGGGGATGGTAGACACAAAATCCGTCTGTCTGACAGGCAGTTTTCTTCATTTCTAGAAAACCCAAAACCAGTGAAGTTGGCACGTTGTGTATATCGTGAATAAAAACAGAATTCAATGATTTGCAAATCCTATTCAACTAATATTCAATTGAATAGACTGCAAAGACAAGATATTTAATGTTCGAACTGAGAAACATAATTTTATTTTGCAAATAATCAAAAATTGAATTGCCTAGCAACATATTGCAAAAAAGTTGGCACAGGGTCCTTTTAACAACACTCAGTATACGTTTGGGAACTGAGGAGACACATTTTTGAAGCTTTTCAGGTGGAATTATTTCCCATTCTTGCTTGATGTACAGCTTAAGTTGTTCTACAGTCCGGGGTCTCCATTGTGGTAATTTAGGCTTCATAATGCGCCACACATCTTCAATGGGAGACAGGTCTGGACTACAGGCAGGCCAGTTTAGTGCCCGCACTCTTTTACTATGAAGCCACGCTGTTTTAACATGTGGCTTGGCATTGTTTTGCTGAAATAAGCAGGGGCGTCCATGACATATGTTGCTCCAAAACCTGTATGTACCTTTCAGCATTAATGGCGCCTTCACAGATGTGTAAGTTACCCATGTCTTGGGCACTAATACACCCCCATACCATCACAGATGCTGGCTTTTCGACTTTGCACCTATAACAATCCGTTTCCAAAAACAATTTGAAACCACATAACACTTATTTACGTGGCTCATCTTCGACAGCGCCTTCTCCCCGTCATCTTTGTTGTAGCGGTTGTTGCGCTGGACCATTTGTTCCTCCAAGGGAATTTAAGTTACTGGTCAATCCCAAGTTCTTTTGATGACATATATGCTGAGGATAAGTGACCACCAGAACAGAATAGGTATTTTGTAGTTTCTTTCCAAAGCTTTGGAGAGACCAGCCTAGAACAACACATACAATTGCGTAGCCAAGTTGGTCTGAAAACCTTACGGAAGTGCTGTCTTCTACAATATGTCCCTCGCCCCAACCATTCAGAAGTAATACACACGTCCATTGTTCAACTCTGAGAAGAGACAGGATGAGTTAAGAAAAAGGAGTACTTCCACTTCTCACAGTCCAAGCTCAAGGTAGTTCACAGTGTACCATCGGTCATGAGATGGAGAAAAAATAGAAAGAGTACAAGATGGAACACTAGCTATTTCAAATATGACTATAGAAGATAAATAACTCTTAAACATGTATATACGGAGATATATATACTGTATATATCTCCGTCACGGTGTAGCGTGCAAGGACGGGAGTGGAAGAAGTGTCAAAAGATGGCACTAACTGTTTTAATGACATTCAGACTTTACTTCAATCAATAACGGAGCAGCATCTTCTCATCCGCGGGAAATGTGTCCCGTGAAAAAACGTCCGACCGGAACACTCTAATAACTAAAGTTCCTTGGGTGAATAATGTAAACTCACTACACCGGTATGTTTTAGCGCTTTCATGGCGAGTTTACTGACAGATATAAGTAAGAACTTTACACTACTTTATATTAGAAATGGCAACAGCGGAGGATGAATGTCCCATAACAAGAAGATAGCGAAAAAGAAGAAGCTTATCGACTACAAAGGCGGACGCGTGCACATTTTCAGGACTTATGCAGATCCCAAATACAGATCAGCAGGTACCAGAAGGTAAGAAAAGTTGCTTTTAAGTTAAAAGTTAAAGTGATTGTCACACACACACTATGTGTGGCGCAATTATTCTCTGCATTTGACCCATCACTCTTCTTCACACCCTGGGAGGTGAGGGGAGCAGTGGGCAGCAGCGGTGGCCACACCCTGGAATCATTTTTGGTGATTTAACCCCCCAATTCCAACCCTTGATGCTGAGTGTTTTGCATAATATTGCGAAAAAACCCGCCAGATAATGTCTTACCTTATACACACACCATAATAATTCTCGTATGTTGAAGCACAGTACAATCCATCAAGCGGTGCGGCTTCATAGCTTACCAAAGTTGTACCAAAACAATTTGATACATTTTCTATATTTTTATTGGAACCTATAAAAGGATGGTGTTGTTTACTTGAGTCATATTGCAGTTTACTCTTATCTCTTATGTTTGACTGCCATCTACTGGTCACACTTATCATTACACCATGTTCCAAATAAAATAGCTTCGAGGTCGGTAAGCAAAACCAGAATTATTCCGTACATATGGCGCACCGGGTTATAAGGCGCACTGTCGATTTTTGAGAAAATGAATGGATTTTCAGTGCGCCTTATAGCATACTTGCCAACCCTCCCGAATTTTCCGGGAGACTCCCGAATTTCAGTGCCTCTCCCAAAAATCTCCCGGGACAACCATTCTCCCGAATATCTCCCGATTTCCAGCCGGACTTGAGGCACGCCCCCTCCAGCTCCGTGCGGACCTGCCTGAGGACAGCCTGTCGTCACGTCCGTTTTTCCTCCATATAAACAGCGTGCCGGCCCAGTCACGTTATTAACATCTACGGCTTTTGGAGAGTGCACAACTGCACACACAACAACAAGAAGGAGACGAAGCAGAAGAACGGATAAGAGGCAGTCATGGCGACGACGAGTGACAGAGAATAGAACGAGGATGGACAATTCAACCCCCCATACCCATGCTCCTTCAAAGGCTGTGCTACTGGCTGCAAAGCATTGCACTTTCAAATACAACAATGAGTAGAGGAGTGTTAAGTGTGTATATATGTGTAAATAAATGAACACTGAAATACAAGTATTTCTTTTATATATATATTAGGGATGTCCGATAATGGCTTTTTGCCGATATCCGATATTCCGATATTGTCCAACTCTTTAATTACCGATACCGATATCAACCGATACCGATATCAACCGATATATACAGTCGTGGAATTAACACATCATTATGCCTAATTTGGACAACCAGGTATGGTGAAGATAAGGTACTTTGAAAAAAAATTCATAAAATAAAACAAGATAAATAAATTTAAAAAAATTTCTTGAATAAAAAAGAAAGTAAAACAATATGAAAACAGTTTCATAGAAAGTAGTAATTAATGCAAATGAGTAAAATTAACTGTCAAAGGTTAGTACTATTAGTGGACCAGCAGCACGCACAATCATGTGTGCTTACGGACTGTATCCCTTGCAGACTGTATTGATATATATTGATATATAATGTAGGAACCAGAATATTAATAACAGAAAGAAACAACCCTTTTGTGTGAATGAGTGTGAATGGGGGAGGGAGGTTTTTTGGGTTGGTGCACTAATTGTAAGTGTATCTTGTGTTTTTTATGTTTATTTAATTTAAAAAAAAAAAAAACAACTGATACCGATAATAAAAAAAAACGATACCGATAATTTCCGATATTACATTTTAACACATCTCTAATATATATATATACTGTATATATATAGCTAGAATTCACTGAAAGTCAAGTATGTATTTTATATATATATATATATATATATATATATATATAAATAAAATGTGTGTTTTTTGGGCAGCACGGTGGCAGAGGGGTTAGTGCGTCTGCCTCACAATACGAAGGTCCTGAGTAGTCGTGAGTTCAATCCCGGGCTCGGGATCTTTCTGTGTGGAGTTTGCATGTCCTCCCCGTGACTGCGTGGGTTCCCTCCGGGTACTCCGGCTTCCTCCCACCTCCAAAGACATGCACCTGGGGATAAGTTGATTGGCAACACTAAATTGGCCCTAGTGTGTGAATGTGAGTGTGAATGTTGTCTGTCTATCTGTGTTGGCCCTGCGATGAGGTGGCGACTTGTCCAGGGTGTACCCCGCCTTCCGCCCGATTGTAGCTGAGATAGGCTCCAGCGCCCCCCGCGACCCCGAAGGGAATAAGCGGTAGAAAATGGAATG
Source organism: Entelurus aequoreus (assembly GCF_033978785.1). NCBI lineage: Eukaryota > Metazoa > Chordata > Actinopteri > Syngnathiformes > Syngnathidae > Entelurus > Entelurus aequoreus. The sequence goes on along the minus strand of NC_084739.1, from coordinate 11,819,938 downwards.
GATATATATATATATATATATATATATATATATATATATATATATATATATATATATATATATATATATATATAAAAGAAATACTTAAATTTCAGTGAATTCTAGCTATAAATATACTCCTCCCCTCTTAACCCCGACCCCGCCCACCTCAACCCCTCCCCCTAAATCTCCCGAATTCGGAGGTCTCAAGGTTGGCAAGTATGCCTTATAGTCCGGAAAATACGGTGTTGATAAACAACAACTGTGTAAGACTAACGAACACATTCAATCACACGATTCAATGACATTATAATATCTTGGACAAGGAAAACAACAATAAATCAAAGCACATTACCTGTTACAAAATGATCAGAGCAAACATTATTGTGTCGTTTTGCTGGATCGGGAGTAAATCCAGCTCCATTAATTGCCTTTCTGTCGACAGCCGCTCGGTTTCTTTCCCCCCGCATTGAGAATATCGTAGTACTTTTTGGTTCCTTGTCCTGAATTCGCCCGGTTTCTACAACCCCACACACACACGACGCACGCGTGACCCATTTTGCACAAAAACGACAACAGAGTGGTTAAAAAAAGTGTTCGCATACACGCTTCTTGGGAGGCCTATCTGCTGCCACGGGCTGCTGTCAACACTCAATGTGCTTAGCAACACCCGCTGGGGCACTTCCTCTGTCTGCTGATATTATTATTAATATCTTTACTTCAATGTCATTACTCACACACGCCACAATTCATGCCTCCACTGTGTGTCAGGGAGAGAAGATGTCAGGTTCAAACACTGATGACATCTATTCAAACAGACGAGAAGCAAGGAATCATGCAGAGACAGAGTTCCATTTGGCTCAATTGAGGAAAGACGTTATTCGGGCTGTACAGATCCAAACTTCGCTCTAAAGTCCAGTCCACGTGCTTCCTCTATTTATTTGGGACGTCCCTGGTTACATCACGGAAGCTGTCGCTGAGGGAAGCGGGGTAATCTCGACACAATATATGATTATACAAAGATGCACATGTGCTGACAGTCGTGATATCGCCCTGTCTCTGCTTTGCCTGCGTCACGGCCGCGTTCGGCCTTGGCAGTCAGCAGGCCGTTCCTGGACACAGACACTGATACCAGACTGGCTCGCAATCTTTTGGGATTGCCAGCTTTGCACAGGCAAAGAAAAATACCACTTCAGCACAATTGATAATAACTATAGCAACGGCCCTTAAAGGCCTACTGAAAGCCACTACTACCGACCACGCAGTCTGATAGTTTATATATCAATGATGAAATCCTAACATTGCAACACATGCCAATACGGCCGGGTTAACTTATAAAGTGCAATTTTAAATTTCCCGCGAAACTTCCGGTTGAAAACGTCTATGTATGATGACGTATGCGAGTGACGTCAATCGTTGAAACGGAAGTATTCGGACACATTGTATCCAATACACAAAGCTCTGTTTTCATCGCAAAATTCCACAGTATTCTGGACATCTGTGTTGGTGAATCTTTTGCAATTTGTTTAAAGAACAATGAAGACTGCGAAGAAGAAAGCTGTAGGTGGGATCGGTGTATTAGCGGCTGGCTGCAGCAACACAGCCAGGAGGACAGAGATGGATAGCAGACGCGCTAGCCGACGCTAGCCGCCGACCGCATCGATGATCGGGTGAAGTCCTTCGTCGCTCCGCCGATCGCTGGAACGCAGGTGAGCACGGGTGTTGATGATCAGATGAGGGCTGGCTGGCGTAGGTGGATAGCTAATGTTTTTATCATAGCTCTGTGAGGTCCCATAGCTAAGTTAGCTTCAATGGCGTCGTTAGCAACAGCATTGTTAATCTTCGCCAGCCTGGAAAGCATTAACCGTGTAGTTACATGTCCATGGTTTAATAGTATTGTTGATCTTCTGTCTATCCTTCCAGTCAGGGGTTTATTTCTTTTGTTTCTATCCGAAGTTAAGCCCGATGCTATCACGTTAGCTCCGTAGCTAAAGAGCTTCGCCGATGTATTGTCGTGGGGATAAAAGTCACTGTGAATGTCCATTTCGCGTTCTCGACTCTCATTTTCAAGAGGATATAGTATCCGAGGTGGTTTAAAATACAAATCCGTGATCCACAATAGAAAAAGGAGAAAGTGTGGAATCCAATGAGCCAGCTTGTACCTAAGTTACGGTCAGAGCGAAAAAAGATACGTCCTGCACTGCACTGTAGTCCTTCACTCTCACGTTCTTCATCCACAAATCTTTCATCCTCGCTCAAATTAATGGGGTAATCGTCGCTTTCTCGGTCCGAATCTCTCTCGCTGCTGGTGTAAACAATGGGGAAATGTGAGGAGCCTTTCAACCTGTGACGTCACGCTACTTCCGGTACCGGCAAGGCTTTTTTTAATCAGCGACCAAAAGTTGCGAACTTTACTGTCGATGTTCTCTACTAAATCCTTTCAGCAAAAATATGGCAATATCGCGAAATGATCAAGTATGACACATAGAATGGATCTGCTATCCCCGTTTAAATAAATAAAAGTCATTTCAGTAGGCCTTTAAGCATAAGAGTTGTGTGATAATATATACATAATTATTCTAACAAAAACAGACAAAAAGACTCGACTGAACGTAAGAATCGGGAATTGCTGTCATCTTTAATCAAGTTTATATCAACAGGAAATGCATCGGGGAGGGGAAAAATGTTACGAGGCAAACAAAAAGTCATCAGGCGCGAAAGAACGTACACATTTGTCGTAATGATGATGCAACAAATCCAATAAACATAACGTAACTGTTGGGCGAATAGCTAAATAAAGTTTGTCCCAACTCTTTCCAACAAGAAACATGATATTAGTGTTAATATTCCTCACATTCGGCCCTTTAGCCAATCGAAACTGAAACCTGCCTTGCGTGCACATTTACTCGTCGTTTTGGCAAGAGACATTCCAAATAAGTATTTGAAACTGCTCATGTTGTGCATATTTCTATTTAGATTCTTCTGTTTTCATATTATATTTCATACTCTTATCTAACAGGGCTACTGCGGTAATTCTGTCGCTGGTTAACCCTCTGAAAACCTTTTAAAATGCGTTTTAATGTTTAATACTTTTAAAGTCAGTTGTTCAACTGCTCATTTTTTTAATTCTTTGTAGAAAATTCTTGTTCAGCCTCGTTAAAAAGCGCTTTATAAATAAATATTATTATTTATTATTATTATTATTATTAAAAACAATAACATGGGTGTATTTTGTTAGCTGTTGTGGTACAATCCAGGTTGATACTGCCATGCTTTTATTTTGAAGCTTACTTTACACAGAACAGGAAGTCCCTGTCTGCACGTTGTGTAACTAGACAGTAGTTAAGATGAGGACGTTATCACAGATTTTTTATTTATAGAAATTTAGAAAGTCAAACATTTTTTTTTTCTAGACTTGGAAAATTGTTTGTCTAAAATTTGTATCTTTGTATGATCTTGTATGTCAACATCAATTTAAGTGGCACTTAAACAAACAAAAAAAATAGTAAAAAAACATCTACTTATCGGATTGTGTTGCAAATATATATATATATATATATATATATATATATATATATATATATATATATATATATATATATATATATATATATATATATATATATATATATATTTGTTTGTTTTTTTTGTTTTTAAACAAACAAAAAAAAAATAGTAAAAAAACATCTACTTATATATATATATATATATATATATATATATATATATATATATATATATATATATATATATATATATATATATATATATATATATTTGCAACACAATCCGATAGTAAAATAGTAAAAAAACATCTACTTATCGGATTGTGTTGCAAATATATATATATATATATATAAATATATATATATATATATATATATATATATATTTGCAACACAATCCGATAAGTAGATGTTTTTTTACTATTTTTTTTTGTTTGTTTAATAAAACAAAAAAACTATATATATATATATATGTGTATATATATATATATATATATATATATATATATATATATATATATATATATATATATATATATATATGTATATATATATATATATATATATATATATATATATATATATATATATATATATATATATATATATATATATATATATATATATATATAGTTTTTTTGTTTTATTTAAGTGCAAAAGCAGTGAAGTTTGCACATTGTGTAAATGGTAAATAAAAACAGAATACAATGATTTGCAAATCCTTTTCCATCCATATTCAATTGAATAGACTGCAAAGACAAGATACTTAACGTTGGAACTGGAAAAACGTTATTTTTTGCAAATATTAGCTCATTCGGAATTTGATGCCTGCAGCATGTTTCAAAAAAGCTGGCACGAGTGGCAAAAAAGACTGAGAAAGTCGAGGAATGCTCATCAAACACTTACTTGGAACATCCCACAGGTGAACAGGCTAATTGGGAACAGGTGGGTGCCATGATTGGGTATAAAAAGCAGCTTCCATGAAATGCTCAGTCATTCACAAACAAGGACGGGGCGAGGGTCACCACTTTGTGCACAAATGCGTGAGCAAATTGTCAAACAGTTTAAGAACAACATTTCTCAACAAGCTATTGCAAGGAATTGAGGGATTTCACCGTCTACGCTCCGTAATATCATCAAAAGGTTCAGAGAATCTGGAGAAATCACTGCATGTAACATTAAATGCCCGTGACTTTGGATCCCTCTCAAAAAAACATCAGTGTGTAAAGGATATCACCACATGGGCTCAGGAATCCTTCAGAAAGTCAGTTTGTTGCTACATCTGTAAGTGCAAGTTAAAACTCGACTATGCAAAGCCGAAGTTTATATGGAGATGCATCAAACAGGGATTCATTGTCAATTTCAAAGAAGCCAACTTTGTTTCAGCGTTGGAGAGAAACCTGTCAACTTTGGAAGCATGCGGTCATAATCTGGAGCTGCTGACTTAATCTCTAACTTGTGGTGGGGGCTAGTGAATAGTCTTCTTGTTTGCCAGGATTACAGCCAGTTCTAGTCTGGATACACACACAAGGATCAATCCTGACCTCTTGGAGCACGAGCGCACCCGTCAGCGGTGGGGACGGTACGAGGGCGGGGACGGTACGAGGGCGGGGACGGTACGAGGGCGGGGGCGATACGAGGGCGGGCACGGAGGCTAAATAGCAAAGTAGCGCCTTAATGATTGAATTCATACTAATACATTTTTTTCTTTGCAAATACTAACATTTTAACATCACTTTCAAAATAGTTTTAGTGGTCCATAGACAAAGCCTATTATGGTGTTAGGGTCACATTGAAAAGTTGTGATATCATACGTTTTAAGTTGCAATTTTATGGCAAAAAAAAGTAAACAAATCGCATTGTATAACTTATTTTGTTCTCGTAAAGTTATAATTATTAGTGTAAAGTTGAAATATTATAAGTTGTCATTTCAATTGGGGAAAAAAATCGGGAAAAAACATGACCGTATCTCCTAATATTAAGATATTATTCTTGTAATTAAGGATGAAAATAAAGCTGTAATATTATAAAACATGTCATTCATGAATATTGTGTTGTAATATTACTAAATAATAATAATACTGAATAAATAACTACAGAGCCCCTAAAGGGACATGGGGGAAATATTTACAAAAAAATTTTTTTTTTTTTTTTTAGACATGTATCTCGTGCGCACGAGAAACTTTCTCATGCGCACGAGATACATGTCTAAAAAAAAAAAAAGAATAACAAAAAATTATAAATAATTTTTAAATGTTTCTTTAGAACTTTATAAAAAGTTTCTCGTCCGAAATACATGTCGGAAAAAAAAAATCCCCCCCATATCCCTTTAGGGGCTCCGTAAATAACAACTAAATAAAAAAATGACTAAATATTTTTTTTTTTACTATTATTAAAGATAATTAAGCCCAAATATCCCAAGATAGTTATTTAATGACGACAAAAACAGAATATTATGAAAAATGTACAAAGTCTAATTCATGATAATAAAGCTTTGACGAGTTTTAGTTTGAATTGGAAAAAAAAAATATCAGAAAAATTATTATCTCACCTCCACAATATAAGGATATTATTCTCGTAATTATATATTTTTTAATTATATTAAGCTGTAATATTATGAAACATAATGTCATTTATAAACATGTCATAATATTACACTGATTAAAGAGAATTAAGCCCAAATATCCCAAGATAGTTATTTCATGACAATAAAGACAGAAAATTAGGAAAAATATAGTAATTCTAATTGATGATAATAAAGCTTTGATGAGTTGTATTTTGAATTGGAAAAAAAATATCAGAAAAATTATTATCTCACCTCCACAATATAATGACATTATTCTCGTAATTATTTAAAAAAAATTATATTAAGCTGTAACATTATGAAACATAATGTCATTTATGAACATTGTGGCATAATATTACACTGATTAAAGAGAATTAGGCCCAAATATCCCAAGATAGTTATTTCATGACAATAAAGACAGAATATTATGAAAAATATATTAAGTCTAATTGATGATAATAAAGCTTTGATGAGTTGTAGTTTAATTTGGAAAACAAATAGAACAATTATTATCTCACCTCCATAACGTTAAGACATTATTCTCGTAATTAAATATATTTTTGATGAAAATAAAAATGTAATATTATGAAACGTAATATAATTTATAAATATTGTGGCGTAATATTACAATGATTAAAGAAAGAGAATTAAGCCCAAATATCACAAGATTGTTATTTAATGACAATAAATACAAGATATTATGAAAAATATAGTAAGTCTAATTGATGATAATAAAGCTTTGATGAGTTGTAGTTTAAATTGGAAAACAAATATCAGACAAATTATTATCTCACCTCCATAACGTTAAGACATTATTCTCGTAATTAAATATATTTTTGATGAGAATAAAAATTTAATATTATGAAACGTAATATCTTTTATGAATATTGTGGCATAATATTACGATGATTAAAGAATGAGAATTAAGCCCAAATATCACAAGATTGTTATTTAATGACAATAAAGACAGAATATTATGGAAAATGTATTAAGTCTAATTGATGATAATAAAGCTTTGACCAGTTGTAGTTTGAATTA
>NC_084739.1:11750349-11807849 GCF_033978785.1 Entelurus aequoreus | reverse complement strand
ATAACAAGTGTGTGTAAGAAATGGAAATGCACCCCCTTTGGCCAAAATTAATTTAAAAATAAATAAATAAATATGTATATAGAGACATACTGTAATAACTTGAAGTAAATAATGAAAGTTAAAAAAACAAAACTACAAAAAAAAAAAAAAAAAGTAAAAGCAGTATTTTTCTCACAATGTGTCGACTTTTTTCTTATAAAATTGGGAACAATTTCTCATATTCTTTCTGTTTCTATAATATTGCAATATTTTCTCGTAAAATTATTCCTTTTTTTATGTGAAATTATTACTTTTTAATGCAAAACGGTGACGTTTTTCACATAAAATTCTGACTTTTATCACAATGTTGCCAATTTTTTTGTTGTTCTTGTCAAATAGTGACATTTTTTGAACAAAATGACGACCTTTGTCATAATTTTGCAGAGTCAAATTTCGATTATGCTTATAATTTTGCCAACATTTTTAAGTTTTCTTATAAAATTGTGACGTTTGTCGAGTAAAATTATGACTCTTTTCATAAAATTGCCAAAACGTTAAGCTTTTCCTCGTAAAATTGCAACTTTTATCATAATATTGCACAAATGTTCAGTTCTTCTTGTAAGATTTTGACTTGCGTTGAGTAAAATTACGACTTTTATTATAATACTGCCAAAATTCTAAGTTTTTCTTGTGAAATTGTGACCTTTTTTTTGTGAAATTGTGACCTTTTTCTTGTAAAATTCCAACTCATTTTTCACTACAAGCTTTTTTATAATTGCATAGTATGTATATATTATTAATGCTGTAAATACACATCTTTATATATCTAGAAAGGGTGGTCCTAAAGAGGTAAGCATTTTTCGGAGGTCTCAAGAAGGTAAAAAATACAAGAATGTGTGTGTGTATGTGTAGCTCACCATCCTCAGCTTTGGTGAGACCAGGTTGGCGTTCTCCACGGCGGCGTAGAAAGCCAGGATGCCATAGGGGCCCCAGCACAGCAGCATGGTCTTAAGAGGAGTGTTGGGGTTGAACTACAGTTGGGGGGAAAGTTCACAATTAGTGTATAATTAGGATATACATGCTTTAAACGTGGTTACATATCGGGTCTTATGGCAAAAGGAAGCCTGGCTGCATACTTGTAATATTACTGTAGTAAAACTTTATCTATTTCTAGCAAAGGGACTGTACAGAAGTAAACAATGTCTCACGATTTGGTAATCAGCAACCTATTCTGGACAATCATGCAGTTTGATACACCGTTACGAACACAATTAGTTAATAACCGCTTAGTGCAGTGATTCTCAAACTGTGTACTGCTAGTGGTACGACAAAGAATCACTGGATTTAAAGTACAGTGTTTTATACTCCTATATTCAAACGCAGTGTTACTGCTCAGACCGTGTCTAATGTACATAGGCCAAACGTATTAAATTCACTTGTTAAATGAAGCCTTGACCGTGTTTTAATCAATACTTAGGCCTACTACGCTACTAAATTTGCGTAGTTATATGTGCGCTGAATCTAATGTTTTATAGCAAACCAACTAAGTCCGTAACCACCTTATAAACCAAGAATAACCACTTCATGTTAGCCGCTTTCACACAGAGATGCCCCAGATTTGAGCGTCAGAAGCATACATCTATTAACATGTGATATTTATCACATACTGTATATTAAGGGTGTCCTAACTTTTACCACTGAGGGCGACAGAATGAAAAATCAAAGGATGCGGGGGACATTTTGATCATTTTCAGTTTCGAAAATAGTATAGTAATATATCGATTTTTAGGAAAAAAAAAAACCAAAAAAACCTGCCTGCATGTGAGTTTTGTGTTGTTAACCTCAATATGTCAGCATTTTCTTGTTACATTACACCAGTTTGCTCTTTTATCCCACTTATTATGTTTTGTTCTTTTTATTAATAGTATTTTCAGAATGTGTCGCGGGCCTTTATAAAATTAGTTGCAGGCCGTGAATGACTCCCAGGCTGCACTTTGGACACCCCACATATTAATAAAATAATATACACATTTTAAATTATATATACTTTTCTTTGTTACTTATTTCCATCCATCCATCTTCTTCCGCTTATCCGAGGTCGGGTCGCGGGGGCAACAGCCTAAGCAGGGAAGCCCAGACTTCCCTCTCCCCAGCCACTTCGTCCAGCTCTTCCCGGGGAATCCCGAGGCGTTCCCAGGCCAGCCGGGGGAGATGGTCTTCCCAACGTGTCCTGGGTCTTCCCCGTGGCCTCCTACTGGCCGGACGTGCCCGAAACACCTCCCTAGGGAGGCGTTCGGGTGGCATCCTGACCAGATGCCCGAACCACCTCATCTGGCTCCTCTCGATGTGGAGGAGCAGCGGCTTTACTTTGAGCGCCTCCCGGATGACAGAGCTTCTCACCCTAACTTTAAGGGAGAGACCCGCCACCCGGCGGAGGAAGAGCATTTACCCGTGATCTTGTCCTTTCGGTCATAACCCAAAGCTCATGACCATAGGTGAGGATGGGAACGTAGATCGACCGGTAAATTGAGAGCTTTGCCTTCCGGCTCAGCTCCTTCTTCACCACAACGGATCGATACAGCGTCTGCATTACTGAAGACGCTGCACCGATCCGCCTGTCGATCTCACGATCCACTCTTCCCTCACTCGTGAACAAGACTCCGAGGTACTTGAACTCCTCCACTTGGGGCAGGGTCTCCTCCCCAACCCGGAGATGGCACTCCACCCTTTTCCGGGCGAGAACCATGGACTCGGACTCGGAGGTGCTGATTCTCATCCCAGTAGCTTCACACTCGGCTGCGAACCGATCCAGTGAGAGCTGAAGATCTTGGCCAGATGAAGCCATCAGGACCACATCATCTGCAAAAAGCAGAGACCTAATCCTGCAGCCACCAAACCGGATCCCCTCAACGCCTTGACTGCGCCTAGAAATTCTGTCCATAAAAGTTATGAACAGAATGGGTGACAAAGGGCCGCCTTGGCGGAGTCCAACCCTCACTGGAAACGTGTCCGACTTACTGCCGGCAATGCGGACCAAGCTCTGACACTGATCGTACAGGGAGCGGACCGCCCCAATCAGACAGTCCGATACCCCGTACTCTCTGAGCACTCCCCATAGGACTTCCTGAGGGACACTTGAAGTGCCATCCCATGGAATTGTCCAAAATGTGTTGGTATCCTGAAGCCTTCAAAGTTCCTTTCACTGGAACTAAGGGGCCAAGACCAACTCCTGAAAAACCAACCCCACACCATAATTCCTCCTCCACCAAATTTCACACAGTGCAGTCCAAAATGTAGCGTTCTCCTGGCAACCTCCAAACCCAGACTGGTCCATCAGATTTCCAAATGGAAAAGCGTGACTCATCACTCCAGAGAAGGCGTCTCCACTGCTCTAGAGTCCAGTGGCGACGTGCTTTACACCACTGCATCCCACGCTTTGCATTGGACTTGGTGATGCATGGCTTAGATGCAGCTGCTCGGCCATGGAAACCCATTCCATGAAGCTGTCTGCATACTGTACGTGGGCTAATTGGAAGGTCACGTGAAGTTTGGAGCTCTGTAGCAACTGACTGTGCAGAAAGTCTTTGCACTATGAGCTTCAGCATCCGCTGACCCGTCTCTGTCAGTTCACGTGGCCTACCACTTGGTGGCTGAGTTGCTGTTGTTCCCAAACTCTTCACTTTTCTTATAATAAAGTTGGCTTTGGAGTATTTAGGAGCGAGAAAATTTCACGACTGGATTTGTTGCACAGGTGGCATCCTCTGACAGTTCCAAGCTGGAAATCACTGAGAGCGGCCCATTCTTTCACAAATGTAAGAATGAAATATTTTTGAGTATTGAAAAACAAGTTTGGAGATACTGTATATGCGTCACTTTATTACGGAAAATGTAGTTTCTTTTCCAGACCAGCCAACGGAAAAAGCGCCAGAAAAAAAACTACACTCGCCAAGTTTTCATCACATAACTGCATTATTGTAAAGATTTTCAAACGGCAATACCGCAGTATTTACATCCCTAATTAATTCGGATGTACAGCTGCAGGGGGGTGCTTGGATTCCAATGGGGAACAAAAAAACAACATTGGCATAAACTAGTGTTGTCCCGATACCAATACCGCACTGTAAAAAAAAATTCTGTAAAAAAACGGTCATCTACTGGCAGCTACGGCTGCCAAACGAAAACCATAAAATTAAAGTAAAACATTGTAAACCAAATAATGATCAAAAACATTATATTTACAGAAATTTTCATGAAACGTTTTGCGGAAAAATATCGTAATTTTATATGAATTTGAAAGTAATTTAAGAAAACAGAAAATGCTATGTATAATTAATTTGGTATTTTTCTGTAAAAAAAATAGAAATATACGTAGTTTGTCATTACTGGCATATTACTTAAAATAACAGGCGGATTGTTTATTTACAGATAATGTCTTCAATTCTACAGTTTTATAAACTACTTAAAAAAAATAGAAAAATTAAAGTAGAAATTTAGAGTAAATTAACCATAAAAATAGGATTTTTTTTTTACAGTGCGGTACCAAAATTATTTCGATACTTTTTGGTACTTTTCGATACTTTTCTAAATAAAGGGGACCACAAAAAGTTGCATTATTGGATTTGTTTTAACAAAAAATCTTAGGGTACATTAAACATATGTTCCTTATTGCAAGTTTGTCCTTAAATAAAATAGTGAACATACAAGACAACTTGTCTTTTAGTAGTAAGTAAACAAACAAAGGCTCCTAATGTAGCTGCTGACATATGCAGTAACATACTGTATTGTGTCATTTATCATTCTATTAGTTTGTCAAGATTATTAAGGACAAGTGGTAGAAAATGTATTATTAATCTCCTTGTTCATTTACTGTTAACATCTGGTTATTTTCCGTTTCAACATGTTCTATCTACACTTCTGTTAAAATGTAATAATCACTTATTCTTCTGTTGTTTGATACTTTACATTAGTTTTGGATGATACCACAAATTTGGGCATCAATCCGATACCAAGTCGTTACAGGATTATACATTGGTCGTATTCAAAGTCCTCATGTGTCCAGGGACGTATTTCCTGAGTTTATAAACATGATATTAATTTTTTTTAAAAACGAAAGGTGTTGTGATGCCAAAAAATATCGACCTGTACTTGGTATCATTACAGTGGATGTTAGGTGTAGATCCACCAATGGCGTTTGTTTACATTGTGACGCCGGTGAGCTACCGTGTGTAGTGAAACATGTTTAGCTATTCGTCGTCCTGCAGGGATGATACTTGTAAGAAACGTACTTTATTTGTCGCCATGGAGGCGAGGATTAGTGATTTAGAAGTAGCTAAAACACTGCCGATTGCGAACGGACTTTAGCCGCGAGCTAGCTAGCTAGCCATGTCTTAAAGCACCTCTTCCTGAGGGCGTTTCAGTGTTATAACTTCACCTTTATTGTTAGTTTTTAAGCCAAAATGCGTCCGTTCTCCCTTTTCTGTCTACACACTGTGTCTGCATGTAAGTACTCCGTGCTTGTGCGCTGCCGAACATGCTCCTCTGCTCGTAAACCAGCAATGACACGACATGAGGGCAGCGGGTGTGTGGGGGACCGGTACTTTTTAGAGGTACCGAATATGATTGTGAAGGGGGGCGTGGCCTGCAGCGGAATGGAGTGGCCTTGAATTCAGCGACAGGTGCGCAGATGGCCCACCTGGGCCTTGTTATCTAATCACCTGTCGCTCTGTACAAGCAGCAACCGGGAGGAGAGACGTTGTGGGGAGCTGGAGCAAGAGCGCGAGCGAGAGTGAGAGCACGGACTGATAGCAAAAGAAAGACACACAGACAATTGCTGACAAGCAACCTGAGGAAATTATTACAGAATAAACTGTATTGTAACCCTGAACCGGGCTCTCATGTCGGTGATTGGTGGTCAGAAGAACCCCCTGGTGGGCAACCTCCACAATGATTCATTAGTATCGCGGTACTATACTAATACCAGTACACAGTACAACCCTAGCATAAAAAGCGTGGCTGTAGGTAACCGCCTGATTATTATTATTTTGAATTAACTGCATGCACTTTGAAATGTTGGTGTGCAACTGGTGTTACATGTTTTTACATTTGTCAGAGGTGTTAACGCTGGATTACAACTAGGGATGTCCGATAATATCGGACTGCCGATATTATCGGCCGATAAATGCTTTAAAATTTAATATCGTAAATTATCGGTATCGGTTTCAAAATTATCGGTATTGGTTTCAAAAAGTAAAATTTATGACTTTTTAAAACGCCGCTGTGTACACGGACGTAGGGAGAAGTTCAGAGCGCCAATAAACCTTAAAGGCACTGCCTTTGTGTGCCGGCCCAATCACATAATATCTACGGCTTTTCACATAAACAAGTGAATGAAAGGCATACTTGGTCGACAGCCATACAGGTCACACTGAGGGTAGCTGTATAAACAACTTTAACACTGTTACAAATACGCGCCACACTGTGAACCCACACCAAACAAGAATGACAAACACATTTCGGGAGAAGATCCGCACCGTAACACAACATAAACACAACAGAACAAATACCTAGAACCCCTTGCAGCACTAACTCTTGAAGGACGCTACAATATACACCCCCCGCCCGCTACAACTCCCCCCCCCTCAACCCCGCCCCCTCCAACCCTGCCCACCTCAACCTCCTCATGGGAGAGCATGTCCCAAATTCCAAGTTGCTGTTTTGAGGCATGTTAAAAAAAATGAATGCACTTTGTGACTTCAATAATAAATACGGCAGTGCCATGTTGGCATTTTTGTTCCATAACTTGAGTTGATTTATTTTGGAAAACCTTGTTACATTGTTTAATGCATCCAGCGGGGCATCACTACAAAATTAGGCATAATAATTAGTAGGGATGTCCGATAATGGCTTTTTTTGCCAATATCCGATATTCCAATATTGTCCAACTCTTAATTACCGATACCGATATCAACCGATACCGATATATACAGTCGTGGAATTAACACATTATTATGCCTAATTTGGACAACCAGGTATGGTGAAGATAAGGTCCTTTTTTAAAAAAATTATAAAATAAAATAAGATAAATAAATTTAAAAAAAATTCTTGAGTAAAAAAGAAAGTAAAACAATATAAAAACAGTTAAATAGAAACTAGTAATTAATGAAAATGAGTAAAATTAACTGTTAAAGGTTAGTACTATTAGTGGACCAGCAGCACGCACAATCATGTGTGCTTACGGACTGTATCCCTTGCAGACTGTATTGATATATATTGATATATAATGTAGGAACCAGAATATTAATAACAGAAAGAAACAACCCTTTTGTGTGAATGAGTGTAAATGGGGGAGGGAGGTTTTTTGGGTTGGTGCACTAATTGTAAGTGTATCTTGTGTTTTTTATGTTGATAAAAAAAAAAAAAAAAAAAAAAAAAAAACGATACCGATAATTAAAAAAAACGATACCGATAATTTCCGATATTACATTTTAACACATTTATACATATGTAGTAATTAGAGATTAGATAATAATGTGTTAATTCCACGACTGTATATATCGGTATCGGTTGATATCGGTATCGGTAATTAAGAGTTGGACAATATCGGAATATCGGATATCGGCAAAAAAAGCCATTATCGGACATCTCTAATTACAACATTGTTTTTTTTTTTTCTTTGTTGGACTATTTTAGTTGTTTTCCTTTCCATATTCTCATGCACTCCAACACAAACATTGACACTGTTTTTTCATAATGAGTGAATAACTCCTGTTAATTATGGCCCGTTTCCAATTACCGCCCAGTCGTCTTTGCCGCTTAGGCAATGAATCAACCCGACAATAATGAGATTATTGAGGTCGGGGTGTATTGATGATGGTTTTGGCTGACTGGTGAGGTTTTATGACCCACATGTGTCGCCTGTCTGGTTCCTCAGTTAGGACTTTGTTGTAATGAAAGTGTTTCCCACTACACAACTGGCGAGTGATGAGCTTACACAACCCCCATCCCCCTTCGACACGCTTTTTCCTCCACCTAGACCACCAGCTCCAAACAGAAGCACTGTGTGGTGTGTTGATGACCTACATAGGTCACAGCATCTCAGCCCCCCCCCCCCCCCTTTCGCCTCCATCCCCCTCGCTCACTGTCAGTCGTGCTGCTCACTCATAAGGAATTTGTCTCTGGGCAAAGATGGAGGAGAATTCCGGCGGTTCTTTCCAACGGGCCCACATCAAAGCGGGGAAATGATACTTTGTCCGTCGGATGGGTTTGTGCCTGGTGAATAACGCTTCCGTCGGCTAACGCATTCCACATGGATTTAATTAGCATCACATGCAAGGATGCATGAATTTGTAGTCCTGTTATGACTTAGATACAACTATTCATACCCGACCAATGGCGGACAGGATTATTGTGCAAGCTTTTGTTGTCGTACAGTCGTCTCTTGCCACATCACACTTTAAAGGCCTACTGAAACGCACTACTACCGACCACGCAGTCTGATAGTTTATATATCAATGATGAAATCTTAACATTGCAACACATGCCAATACGGCCGGTTTAACTTATAAAGTGCAATTTTAAATTTCCCGCTAAACTTCCGGTTGAAAACGTCTATGTATGACGACGTATGCGCGTGACGTCAATCGTTGAAACGGAAGTATTCGGACACATTGTATCCAATACAAAAAGCTCGGTTTTCATCGCAAAATTCCACAGTATTCTGGACAACTGTGTTGGTGAATCTTTTGCAATTTGTTTAATGAACAATGAAGACTGCAAAGAAGAAAGCTGTAGGTGGGATCAGTGTATTAGCGGCTGACTGCAGCAACACAAACAGGAGGACTTTGACTTGGATAGCAGACGCGCTATCCGACGCTAGCCGCCGACCGCATTGATAATCTGGTGAAGTCCTTCGTCACTCCGTCGATCGCTGGAACGCAGGTGAGCACGGGTGTTGATGAGCAGATGAGGGCTGGCTGGCGTAGGTGGATAGCTAATGTTTTTAGCATAGCTCTGCGAGGTCCCGTTGCTAAGTTAGCTTCAATGGCGTCGTTAGTTAATAGTATTGTTGATTTTCTGTCTATCCTTCCAGTCAGGCGTTTCTTTCTTTTGTTTCTATCTGCAGTTAAGCCCGATGCTATCACGTTAGCTCCGTAGCTAAAGTGTTTCGCCGATGTATTGTCGTGGAGATAAAAGTCACTGTGAATGTCCATTTGGCGTTCTCGACTCTCATTTTCAAGATGATATAGTATCCGAGGTGGTTTAAAATACAAATCCGTATTGTACCTAAGTTACGGTCAGAGCGAAAAAAGATGCGTCCTGCACTGCACTCTAGTCCTTCACTCTCACGTTCCTCATCCACGTATCTTTCACCCTGGCTCAAATTAATGGGGTTCTCTTCGCTTTCTCGGTCCGAATCGCTCTCGCTGCATTGTAATCAATGGGGAAATGTGAGGAGCCTTTCAACCTGTGACGTCACGCTACTTCCGGTACAGGCAAGGCTTTTTTTTATCAGCGACCAAAAGTTGCAAACTTTATCGTCGATGTTCTCTACTAAATCCTTTCAGCAAAAATATGGCAATATTGCGAAATGATCAAGTATGACACATAGAATGGACCTGCTATCCCCGTTTAAATAAAAACATTTAATTTCAGTAGGCCTTTAAACTTTGCGGTTTCATTCATCACGGTTTGTTTTGTTGTTGTTGTTTTTTAAAAAGATATTCTACCAACCCTTACCCGTTTTTGACCTAAAGTGAGCATTTTCCAGCATAAAAATAGCTAAACGAACTGAAAATATCAACACTACAGTAGTATTGGCCACTATATCAATCAATTAATCAAACTTTATTCATAAAGCGCTTTTCATACATAAAATAAATGCAACACAAAGTGCTTTACAAAAATTAAAAACAATACCCCGGTGACCCATATCCTTGCGATCAAAAGTGTACATACACCTGTATAGAACATAATGTCATGGCTGTCTTGAGTTTCCCATTATTTCTACCACTCTTATTTTTTTTGTGATAGAGTGATTGGAGCACATACTTGTTGGTCACAAAAAACATTCATGAAGTTTGGTTCTTTTATGAATTTATTATGGGTCTACTGAATATGTGAGCAAATGTGCTGGGTCAAAAGTATACATACAGCAATGTTAATATTTGCTTACATGTCCCTTGGCAAGTTTCACTGCAATAAGGCGCTTTTGGTAGCCATCCACAAGCTTCTGATTGAATTTTTGACCACTCCTCTTGACAAAATTGGTGCAGTTCAGCTAAATGTGTTTTTTTTCTGACATGGACTTGTTTCTTCAGCATTGTCCACACGTTGAAGTCGGGACTTTGGGAAGGCCATTCTAAAACCTTAATTGTAGCCTGATTTAGCCATTCCTTTACCACTTTTGACATGTGTTTGGGGTCATTGTCCCGTTGGAACACCCAACTGCGCCCAAGACCCAACCTCCGGGCTGATGATTTTAGGTTGTCCTAAAGAATTTGGAGGTAATCCTCCTTTTTCATTGTCCCATTTAAAGCACCAGTTCCATTGGCAGCAAAACAGGCCCAGAGCATAATACTACCACCACCATGCTTGACGGTAGGTTTGGTGTTCCTGGGATTAAAGGCCTCACCTTTTCTCTTCCAAACATATTGGTGGGTATTGTGGCCGAACAGCTCAATTTTTGTTTCACCTGACATCACATGGACAAAGATAAGACCTTCTGGAGGAAAGGTCCGGTGGCCATGGATGAAGTGCTGGCTGTCCAGAGTCGGTACCTGGGGTGGACCGCTCGCCTGTGCGTCGGTTGGGGACATCTCTGCGCTGCTGACCCGTCTCCGCTCAGGATGGTCTCCTGCTGGCCCCACTATGGACTGGACTCTCACTATTATGTTAGATCTACTATGGACTGGACTTTCACAATATTATGTCAGACCCACTCGACGTCCATTGCATCCGGTCTCCCCTAGAGGGGGGGGT
This sequence comes from Entelurus aequoreus, assembly GCF_033978785.1. NCBI lineage: Eukaryota > Metazoa > Chordata > Actinopteri > Syngnathiformes > Syngnathidae > Entelurus > Entelurus aequoreus. The sequence goes on along the minus strand of NC_084739.1, from coordinate 11,796,893 downwards.
TTACCCACATATGCGGTCCTCTCCAAGGTTTCTCATAGTCATTCACATCGACGTCCCATTGGGGTTGTGAGTTTTTCCTTGCCCTTATGTAGGCTCCATACCGCGGATGTCGTTGTGGCTTGTGCAGCCCTTTGAGACACTTGTGATTTAGGGCTATATAAATAAACATTGATTGATTGATTGATTGATTGATTGACAATGACCCCAAACACATATCAAAAGTGGTAAAGGAATGGCTAAATCAGGCTAGAATTAAGGTTTTGGAATGGCTTTCCCAGAGTCCTGACTTAAACATGTGGACAATGCTGAAGAAACAAGTCCATGTCAGAAAACCAACACATTTAGCTGAACTGCACCAATTTTGTCAAGAGGAGTGGTCATAAATTCAACCAGAAGCTTGTGGATGGCTACCAAAAGCGCCTTATTGCAGTGAAACTTGCCAAGGGACATGTAAGCAAATATTAACATTGCTGTATGTATACTTTTGACCCGGCAGATTTGGTCACATTTTCAGTAGACCCATAATAAATTCATAAAAGAACCAAACTTCATGAATGTTTTTTCACAAGTATGTGCTCCAATCACTCTATCACAAAAAAATAAGAGTTGTAGAAATTATTGGAAACTCAAGACAGCCATGACATTATGTCCTTTACAAGTGTATGTAAACTTTTGATCGCGACTGTACGTACGCACGGACACAGACAACCAGACACAAACACACAACATACACACATATGCAACTATATGGACAAATGGTTGCATGGCTGAGTACAGAGGAGACATGTGAGTAAACACTATCACAGGAGCCATCTGCACCAGGAGGTCATCAGACCATGGCCACCAGGATGCTGACACAAAAGTGCCCCCACAAACACGGTCCATAACCCCTGAGGCAGATGGCTCATCTGAGGAACGTTGGAAAAATAAAAATAATAAAACTTGTAAAATAGTAAGAACCATGAGTGGAGATAACGAATAAAATTCAAGACGTATGAAGATTAATAGAAAAAAAATAAAAATAATATACAGTAAATAAATAGAACTAAATACAATATTGCATAACTAATAGGATACAAAGTAAAATACAAATGACTTCAATAAAATAATAACATATGAGATTATGGCTGCTAAAGTCAGTACAGTACAGGTCTTATTTTCTATTATTATGTTGACTTTATTGAGTTAAACTAGCGTAAAGGTGACTATGTGGGTGTTATTTCATGTTTAGAGGGCTCTTATAATATAAAAAAAAAAACATAACAGGAAGGTCGTAAACAGCTTTTTTTCATGCTCTAGCTAAGAAAATGTTTGATTTATAATTAGTAACAGTTCCTACTTTGCGGGAATTCATAACCAATTAACTGCAACAAACGTAGGATTACTGCACTCGCACGACTTTCATCAGTTTATTAAGTATTTACCAAAATAAATTATGTGTAATAAAAAAAAAAATTCTGTTTTTTTTTAGGTGGTCTGTCATAACCTTTTTAGAATTCTATCGGACATTGTGACTTTTGGTATTAGTGTTCATAAATTATTAAAAAAAGGGACCCAAACACCCATACTGTTCGGCAATTTTTTTTTTACAGCTAAATGTGTATATATAATTTATACACACATACACACTGGCCCTCCCAGACACATTTTTTCTCTCAATGTGGCCCCTGAGTCCAAATATTTGCCCAGCTCTGGTATAAGCCATGATTTTATGATTTTTTTTTTACTTACTTTAGAGTTTCCGGTCTTCTTGAACTTCTGTGCGATGGACTGGTAGGAGGACATGACAACAAAGACTTGGATAGCCATGTTGAAGACGCTCATGGGGATCAAGTAGGAGACGTAGTTCCTATGTTGACAAGAGGATGAAACATCACAACACAAACCATAAATCAATGATTAAATAGTGTTACAAATATTATGTGCATCAAGTACACTGCAAAAAGTCAGTGTTCAAAAACAAGAAAAAACAATACAAAAATTAGGGGTATTTTATTTGAACTAAGTAAAATTATCTGCCAATAGAACAAGAAAATTCGGCTTGTCAAGACTTTCCAAAACAAGCAAAATTAGCTAACCTCAATGAACCCCAAAATACCTTAAAATAAGTATATTCTCACTAATAACAAGTGCACTTTTCTTGGTAGAAAAAAAAAAGAGAGACCTTTTTGCTCAATACGTTGAAAAATATTCTTAAGTTAAGTAAATGCTAGTGCCATTATCTTGACATAATGATATGCGCTCAGTATTACATTTCTTGAAACCAGCAAACTTATACTAAAAACTAGTTTATTTTTCTTAATGGAAAGGCAACAAGGCAACCGCTTGTTACTCTCGGGGTCTACCAGCCGCTCAGGCAAATCATATGGTCTAAATATGCATTTTTCCATCGATAACATGACATCATTGCGTCAAGTGCGTGCTCTTTCAGTCAATTAGTACGCATATACACAACCCGGGCCCCGGCCAAATTTTTTTTATTGTAATTTTGAAGAATTTATCTGAATGTGCATGAACTATTTCTGTTCAAAATAGTTCGAAATGTCACATGTTAAATCTTTCAATATTAACTGTCAGTTTACTGTACTATATGAGTACGTATTTTCTATTGTTTCATTGAAAATAAAACAGCAAAGTCCATTTGGCTGTCATCTGTTTTAATTATGAGACACAATTGTGTCAGAATCATGATTTTTTTTTCATGCTTGAAGTAAGAAATTATTACTTTAAAAAAGTAGTTTTATACTTGTGAGTGTTGATGACACAGCTTTGCAACAGTTGATATTCTAGTTTCAAGCATGTTTTACTCAATATAGGTCATAAAATCTCAGCGACAAGCTGTAATATCTTACTGAGATCATTTAGGACCAAAACCCTTAAAACAAGTAAAACACTCTAACATAAAATCTGCTTAGTGAGAATAAGTATCTTATCAGACAGAAAATAAGCAAATATCACCCTTATTTGAGATATTTCATCTTATTTAGATTTCAGTTTTTGCACCTGTCTCCCTTGGTGTAGTCCAGAGTGCAGCAGGTCCTGAGGGGCTCGTAGTCGTACTCCCCCCAGCCGATGAGAGGCATTGCGGACCAGAAGGCGGTGAAAAGCCAGATGAAAATGACCAGCGTGATGGAGCTGCTCCACTGCAGCTTGGTCCCTAGGAAGGTCAAAATACAATGATGGGAATAATCCAATAATAACACTTGTGGAATTTCCCACGACAAACAGGTTACTTACGAGTGCAGTACTGGTGGTATCGATCCCAGGCGATGGCGGCGATGAAGTGGATGCTGGCGAGGGCCGTCACAAAGCCCTGGAAGCCGTGAGTCTGACATCCCTCAGAGCCGTAAGGCCAGTACCTGAGGGAGTAGAAGGATTTATTTTTTATTTTTATTGTTGGCCCATTTCACGTTTGGAGGTAGGTGAGGCACTAGCAGGCCACCCTTCACTTGCATAATCTCTGCTGTCATGACAATGGAACACAGTCAGGCCCTGATTACAGCATGGAAATCCTCTGCCGGTGCACTTCATAACATTGCTATTAACTGAGTACTAGCACCCCCCTTCCCTTCTCTCCTACACCAGGGGTCGGCAACCCAAAATGTTGAAAGAGCCATATTGGACCAAAAATACAAAAACAAATCTGTCTGGAGCCGCAACAAATTAAAAGCCATATTTCATGTGTCATGAGATACACATTTAATTAAGAGGACTTAAAGGAAACTAAATGACCTGAAATATAGGTGAGGGCCGACATCCGGGCAACTGAGCTACATACGGGTTCTTCGAGCCATAGCAACCAGACTGGCGTTGAAAACAAACCGTTGCCATTACTCTTTAACCTGTCAACCTACACTGATTAAACCCGTCATTCTGCCTCCAAAATGCCGAAAAACTGTGTTGTTTTTGGTTGTGCTAACCACAACTGGAAACAGGGAAAACAAAGGTCGTATTTTGTTTTGCCAAAGCGTGATAAAAGCCCACAGAGACGAGACAAATGGCTCGCAGCTTTACACCGGGAAAACGAGGACGGTTCTCACTGGACTCCCCCCAAAGTTCCGGGTCGTGTGTTCGGATCACTTCGTTTCTGGTAAATATAAGGAACAAAAATCCACCTTCTTAACCACAACTTGGCTATACCGTCCGTGCTAATGTTGTACTTGTTGAATTTGTACCTTATAACGTTCGACAGCTGAAGTTGTTGTTGTACAAAAATAACATGCGGTATATACTATATAGTCTATAGCCTGGCTAGCTATTTTCGAAAACCGGTTTCGTTTAAATTTGCACTTAACAGTTGGGTTTTTAAAAACCAATAAACCCTATAATTTTCATGTTGCCATTTAATCAACTTTTCAAGACAGTCGCAAAATGCTGTCTGCAAGACTTTTCAATACAAAGACATATTTTGTACATTATTCGCCTGCTGTACTGCGCCTTCATAAGGCTACAACTTACAAGGACCGGGCTACTAGGGGTCAGTCTGCTTTCTTTTGGGGTTTTTTGCCGGACATTCCAGTATTATTTACCCGTAATCTTGGTATTACTTTCCTTATTATGTTATTTTGCCACCTCCCCCTTCTCTGTTTAAACTCTCCTTTGTTGTACTTAAACAATACATATAGCCCTCAAATCTCTCAATATTTTATACACTAACACTTGATCTTGTTGTTGATAACTTCCGCGTCTCTTTCTTAGTAGCGCGCAGGCTAAGCTAACTAGCAAGCTAAGCTAAGCCTGAGAAGCTTTAAAGTTCACTGAGACGAGTCTGACGCAAATAATACATCTTCGTTTTTTCACACGATATGGGAATAAGTAAAAATGCGTAAATGAAGGATTTAACGCCGACTTCCAAGCCACAACGCTCGTTAAATGCTTTTTCTGTCAATGCTGTGTTCGCTGTGAGCTGGTTTGTTTTCAACGAATTCCCGGTTGCTAGGGGATTGGTAGGCGGAAGTGACGTAGGTCCGCCCGACGCGGAAGTTATCAACAACAAGTTATCAACAACAAGATCAAGTGTTAGTGTATAAAAGATCAAGTGTTAGTGTATAAAATATTGAGATATTTGAGGGCTACATGTATTGTTTAAGTACAACTGTTCTTCGCCAGGTGTTCTTTGGCCACCCTGGCTTACGTTTTCCCGGTGGTGTCCATCTTAACGCTGCCTTTGGTATCCTCTCGTTGTCCGGTTTTCGAAAATAGCTAGCTAGGCTTTAGACTATATAGTATAAACCGCATGTTATTTTTGTACAACAACAACTTCAGCTGTCGAACGTTATAAGGTAAAAATTCAACAAGTATAACATTAGCACGGACGGTATAGCCAAGTTGTGGTTAAGAAGGTGGATTTTTGTTCCTTATATTTACCAGAAACGAAGTGATCCGAACACACGACCCGGGACTTTGGGGGACTCCAGTGAGAACCGTCCTCGTTTTCCCGGTGTAAAGCTGCGAGCCATTTGTCTCGTCTCTGTGGGCTTTTATCGCGCTTTGGCAGAACAAAATACAACCTTTGTTTCCCCTGTTTCCAGTTGTGGTTAGCACAACCAAAAACAACACAGTTTTTCGGCATTTTGGAGGCAGAATGACGGGTTTAACCAGCGTAGGTCGACAGATTAAAGAGTAATGGCAACGGGTTGTTTTCAACGCCAGTCTCGTTGCTATGGCCCGGATGTTGGCCCTCACCCATTGGACCAAAAATACAAAAACAAAAATCTGTCTGGAGCCGCAACAAATTAAAAGCCATATTTCATGTGTCATGAGATATCAATTGAATTAAGAGGACTTAGAGGAAACTAAATGACCTCAAATATACCTACAAATGAGACATAATGATGCAATATGTACATATCGCTAGCCTAAATAGCATGTTAGCATCGATTAGCTTGCAGTCATGCAGTGACCAAATATGTCTGATTAGCACTCCACACAAGTCAATAACATCAACAAAACTCACCTTTGTGCACTCACGCACAACGTTAAAAGTGTGGTGGGCAAAATGAGACAGAAAAAGAAGTGGCATAAAACACTTCCTAGAAAGTCGGAGAAAGTTATACATGTAAACAAACTATACGGTGAGTTCAAGGACCGCCAAAATTAGCGGGACAAAAGGGCGCTCGCCACATACTCGAATCAGTGAAGCATGTTTAATATAAACAGAGTGATTTATAACAATTAGGGAGGTTTGTGTCATGTTTGTCCTCCTACAGAAACCACACTAAAACAAAAAAATAGATTTTTTTCCCCTCATCTTTTTCCATTCTTCATACATTTTTGAAAAATCTCCAGAGAGCCACTAGGGCGGCGCTAAAGAGCCGCAACCCCCGCCCTACACCATGCAGGTTTGATTGCTATTGATTTTACACTCTTCCTCTGTAGGAATGGGTACACAGTATAGCTAAACATTTAATTAAAATAATGCCTGGAGTTTTTTTTCTGTTATGCCAAATGCAACATTTTTTTTAAATACATTTTTTCAATATATGTTTTGTAGATATATTTAAATACCATTTTGCATTTTTTCTTTAAAAAAAATAAATTAAAAAAAGGTTTACTTTGAAACACATTTTCATTTAAAATGACACATTTGGTAAGTTTTTTTTTTCAAGCAATTGGTTTGTTTGGAATAAAAATACATTCATAAATATTTTGGTATAACATTGTGGAGGCTGATGTTGTCAGCCGGGGAGGGGGGGGGGGGGGGGTGGCAGTGATGACGGCGAGACACAGCTGGCAGGTGATTACATTTCACAGGTGGTACGTGTTAATCTAATCATCTGTTGTCTTTAACAGTAAGCGGCCGGGAGCAGAAGGAGAGAGAGGATACGGACGTGACCGAAAAGTCACGTTCTGCTGGAGAAAGACAGTGTTAAAAAAATGTATCATTAAAACCTGCACGCTTGGCTCTTGTGCCGTGTCTACAGTGGAGCTGCTAGGAAGCGACTTCCACAAACATATATTTGTACACATTTTTTAACTACATATTTAAATATATGTCTATTTTTTTAAGTGATATATGCATCTTCAAGTTTTTTTTTTTATACCAAATCCAAACAACTTTCACTTATCTTTTTATTCCCCGGACAGAGCAAATAATTAATTGCATTTTAACATAAACATTTGACATATACCTGTACAATGCCCATTTCGCATTTAAAAAAAAAAAAAAAAAACACATGTTCCTTGATAAAAATTAAAATATTTTCAATTTCAAATGATACATTTCAGAGGCATGAAACAACAGTTCGAGACTTTTTATAAAACAGTTGGTTTGGAATATGGAAATACATTTATACATGTTTTTTATATAATATACATTTTTATGAATACAAGTATTTTTTAAATTTTAAGTATATATTTAGATACAGTATATAAAATGTTTCTTATTATACAAAGTCCAAACAAAACTAACTTGTCTTTTTCTTCCAGATATTAGTTGCATTTTTACATATACAGTAAATTGGACATACATGCATCTCCAATATTTTGTTTTTATTAGGAAAAACAAACACAAAATAGGCTGTATTTTAAAAACTAATTGCCTGAGCAACATTTTGAGTATTTGATACATTTTATCTGAAGGTATTTTCGTTGGTTAATTCATTTTATTTTGTTTTTGATGCATTTTCTTATTGATCGCATATCAACATTAGTAGTGATACATTTGAATTTGAAGAGCTTTTCTAAAGACTAAGACACTTTACAACAAGAAATAAAAGTAGAATTAGTAAAAACCAAAAAAGCAATCAATGCAGAAATATCAGTCATTCACTTAACCCAGCAGACACAAGACACTAAAACAACGTTGAGAAGTTGTTGAGTTAGGTCCTGACCTTTGAGCAAATCAAACATAACGTTGGAACATTGCTTTTTGACGACGTTTAATCAATGTCGCAATCTGACGTTGATTTGATCATTGAATTTTGGTCATTTCCCAACCAAAATTCTACAACACAAATACAACGTTGAAACAATATGCTTTTTGATGAGGTTTAATCAATGTTGGATTCTGACGTTGATTTTACCATTGAATTTTGGTCATTTTCCAACCCATATTTTGCAACACAAATACAACGTTGAAACAACATGCTTTTTGACAACGTTTATTCAATATTGAGTTCTGACGTTGATTTGACCATTGAATTTTGATAATTTTCCAACCATTATTCTACAACACAAATACAACGTTGAAACAACATGCTTTTTGACGACGTTTAATCAATGTTGGGTTCTGATGTTGATTTGACCATTGAATTTTGGTCATTTTCCAACCAATATTCTACAACACAAATACAGTGTTGAAACAACATGCTTTTTGTTGACGTTTATTCAATGTCAGGTTGTAACGTTGATTTAACCATTGAATTTGGGTAATTTTCCAACCCATATTTTGCAACACAAATACAACGTTGAAACAACATGCTTTTTGACAACGTTTATTCAATATTGAGTCCTGACGTTGATTTGACCATTGAATTTTGGTCATTTTCCAACCATTATTCTACAACACAAATACAACGTTGAAACAACATGCTTTTTGACGACGTTTAATCAATGTTGGGTTCTGACGTTGATTTGACCATTGAATTTTGGTCATTTTCCAACCAATATTCTACAACACAAATACAACGTTGAAACAACATGCTTTTTGACTACGTTTAATCAATGTTGGGTTCTGACGTTGATTTGACCATTGAATTTTGGTCATTTTCCAACCAACATTCTACAACACAAATACAACGTTGAAACAACATGCTTTTTGACGACGTTTAATCAATGTCGCAATCTGATGTTGGTTTGATCATTGAATTTTGGTCATTTTCCAACCAATATTCTACAACACAAATACAACGTTGAAACAACATGCTTTTCGACAAGGTTTATTCAATGTTGGGTTCTGACGTTGATTTGATCATTGAATTTTGGTAATTTCCCAACCAAAATTCTACAACACAAATACAACGTTGAAACAACATGCTTTTTGACAACATTTAATCAATGTTGGGTTCTGATGTTGATTTGATGATTGCATTTTGGTCATTTTCCAACCCATATTTTGCAACACAAATACAATGTTGAAACAACATACTTTTTGACAACGTTTAATCAATGTTGGGTTCCGGCGTTGATTCGACCATTGAATTTTGGTCATTTTCCAACCAATACTGTACAACACTAATATATCGTTGAAACAACATGCTTTTTGACAACATTTATTCAATGTCAGGTTGTGACATTGATTTGACCATCGAAATTTGGTCATTTCCCCAACCAGCAACGTGGATCCAACGTTAGACACCAACGTTGTCTCAATATACAAATTCGACTATTTTTCAACGTTGTTTCAAAGTCAGTTTTAGAGGACATGCATGTATGATCAACGTTGTGGCAATGTCTTGCGGAATATTGCACATTGCAGTACTTAGTATTATTTACAAAAAGAATGCAACTTTAAGTTACTCAAAAAACCTACAATTTTGTGTATTGTAGCAAAAATGAACTCCCTGGAGTTATGTTTTTAAAATTAGGTTTACCCAGTCGACATGAAATTTAGTTAAATGTGCGGAAAAGTCAAAAGCCCCCCCCCCCCAATTATTTTAATTTTTTTTTTTGACATTTCAATTTTCGCTCTAATATTTAAAAAAAGTATCTTGGCTAAGTGGGTTGTCAAAAAAAAAAAAAAAAACAGATCGTAAATTATAGACTTCCGATAACATTAATCGCCTGCACTAAAAGACCGAATTGAAAACTGGAAACAGCGGAAATGCGCCATGAAAACAAATACTGGCTAATAATTGCGTTACTTTCACAGTAACATTTACAGTGAAATAATTAGTGTTGTCCCGATACCAATATTTTGGTACATTTTTAAAAAATCGTTTAAAAAAAAAAAAGTATTTAAAAAAAAAAATTCATCTTTTTTTTTTTTCATTTTTTTTTTTTTTTAAATTAATCAATCCAACAAAACAATACACAGCAATACCATAACAATGCAATCCAATTCCAAAACCAAACCCGACCCAGCAACACTCAGAACTGCAATAAACAGAGCAATTGAGAGGAGACACAAACACGACAGTGTAGTTACAATTTCAACATAGCAGTGATTAAAAATCCCTCATTGACATTATCATTAGACATTTATAAAAAATAAAAAAAATGAACAATAGTGTCACAGTGGCTTACACTTGCATCGCATCTCATAAGCTTGACAACACACTGTGTCCAATGTTTTCACAAAGATAAAATAAGTCATATTTTTGGTTCATTTAATAGTTAAAACAAATTTACATTATTGCAATCAGTTGATAAAACATTGTCCTTTACAATTATAAAAGCTTTTTACAAAAATCTCCTACTCTGCTTGCATGTCAGCAGACTGGAGTAGATCCTGCTGAAATCCTATGTATTGAATGAATAGAGAATCCTTTTGAATCGGGAAAGTATCGTTTTTGAATCGAGAATCTCGTTTAATCGGAAAAAATCGATTTTGAATCAAATCGTGGGACACCCAAAGATTCGCAGCCCTAATATATAATATATTACATATATAATATATAATATATGAATAATATAAATATATTCTACATACAGTATATTCTACATTTAAGTGCAGTCAAGGAACATATGCATTATACAGTCTGATGGCTGTCGGACATTTCCATGCCCAACATTGACATTTAATCAATGTTGGGTTCTGACGTTCGTTTGACCATTGAAATTTGGTCATTTCCCCAACCAGCAACGTGGATCCAATGTTAGACATCAATGCTGTCTCAATTTACAAATACAAACAATTGTTTAACTTTGTTTCAAAGTCAGTTGTAAAGGACATGCATGTATAATCAACGTTTTATCAATGTCTTGCGGACTATTGCACATTGCAGTACTTACTAATATGTACAAAAAACAATTGGCCTTTTCTGACACTAAGTTACTCAAAAAAACTACAATTTCATGTATTTTAGCCAAAAAAATACAAAAATTAAAAAGTTTTAAAAAAAAGTTTCAAATTAATTTTTTAACATATGTTTTGTAGATATATTTAAATACCCATTTTGTAAAAACATTTTTTTAAAAAAAAGGTTTACTTAGAAACACATTTTCATTTAAAATGACACATTTGGTAAGTTTTTTTTTAAAGCAATTGGTTTCTTTGGAATAAAAATACATTCATAAATATTTTGGTATAACATATATTTCTACACATTTTTTAAATACATATTTAAAAATGTGTCTATTTTTTAAAGTGTTATATGCATCTTCAAGTTTTTTTTCATCCCAAATCCAAACAACATTCACTTATCTTTTTATTCCCCAGACAGAGCAAATAATTAATTGCATTTTAACACATCAATTTGACATATCCAGTATGTAAATGCCCATTTAACATTTAAAAAAAAATACAAAACATATGTTCCTTGATAAAAACAAAAATAATTCAAATGTCCAATGATACGTTTCAGAGACATGAAACAACAGATCGAGAGTTTTTTTTTTAACAGTTGGTTTGGAATATGGAAATACATTTATACATCAACATTATTGTATCAATGTCTTGCGTAATATTGCACATTGCAGTACTTACTAATATTTACAAAAAATAATTGGCCTTTTCTGAGACTAAGTTACTCAAAAAAACTAAAATTTCATGTATTGTAGCCAAAAAAATACAACAATTAAAAAAAAGTTTTTAAAAAAATTTTTAAATTAATTTTTTAACATATGTTTTGTAGATATATTTAAATACCCATTTTGTAAAAAAAAAAAACATTAAAAAAAGGTTTACTTAGAAACACATTTTCATTTAAAATGACACATTTGGTAAGTTTTTTTTTTAAGCAATTGGTTTGTTTGGAATAAAAATACATTCATAAATATTTTGGTATAACATATATTTGTACACATTTTTTTAATACATATTTAAAAATGTGTCTATTTTTTTAAGTGTTATATGCATCTTCAAGTTTTTTTTCATCCCAAATCCAAACAACATTCACTTATCTTTTTATTCCCCAGACAGAGCAAATAATTAATTGCATTTTAACACATAAATTTGACATATACAGTATGTAAATGCCCATTTAACATTAAAAAAAAATACAAAACATATGTTCCTTGATAAAAACAAAAATAATTCAAATGTCCAATGATACGTTTCAGAGACATGAAACAACAGATCGAGAGTTTTTTTTTAACAGTTGGTTTGGAATATGGAAATACATTTATACATCAACATTATTGTATCAATGTCTTGCGGAATATTGCACATTGCAGTACTTACTAATATTTACAAAAAAACAATTGGCCTTTTCTGAGACTAAGTTACTCAAAAAAACTAAAATTTCATGTATTGTAGCCAAAAAAATACAAAAATTAAAAAAAAGTTTTTAACATTTTTTTTAAATTAATTTTTTAACATATGTTTTGTAGATATATTTAAATACCCATTTTGTAAAAAAAAATTTTTTTTTAAAAAGGTTTACTTAGAAACACATTTTCATTTAAAATGACACATTTGGTAAGTTTTTTTTTTAAGCAATTCGTTTCTTTGGAATAAAAATACATTCATAAATATTTTGGTATAACATATATTTATACACATTTTTTAAATGTGTCTATTTTTTTAAGTGTTATATGCATCTTCAAGTTTTTTTCCATCCCAAATCCAAACAACATTCACTTATCTTTTTATTCCCCAGACAGAGCAAATAATAATTGCATTTTAACACATACATTTGACATATACAGTATGTAAATGCCCATTTAACATTTAAAAAAACAAAAAAACATATGTTCCTTGATAAAAACAAAAATAATTAAAATTTCCAATGATGCGTTTCAGAGACATGAAACAACAGATCGAGAGTTTTTTTTTAACAGTTGGTTTGGAATATGGAAATACATTTATACATCAACATTATTGTATCAATGTCTTGCGGAATATTGCACATTGCAGTACTTACTAATATTTACAAAAAACAATTGGCCTTTTCTGAGACTAAGTTACTCAAAAAAACTAAAATTTCATGTATTGTAGCCAAAAAAATACAACAATTAAAAAAAAGTTTTTAACATTTTTTTAAAATTAATTTTTTAACCTATGTTTTGTAGATATATTTAAATACCCATTTTGTAAAAAAAAAAACATTAAAAAAAGGTTTACTTAGAAACACATTTTCATTTAAAATGACACATTTGGTAAGTTTTTTTTAAGCAATTGGTTTGTTTGGAATAAAAATACATTCATAAATATTTTGGTATAACATATATTTGTACACATTTTTTTAATACATATTTAAAAATGTGTCTATTTTTTTAAGTGTTATATGCATCTTCAAGTTTTTTTTCATCCCAAATCCAAACAACATTCACTTATCTTTTTATTCCCCAGACAGAGCAAATAATTAATTGCATTTTAACACATAAATTTGACATATACAGTATGTAAATGCCCATTTAACATTAAAAAAAAATACAAAACATATGTTCCTTGATAAAAACAAAAATAATTCAAATGTCCAATGATACGTTTCAGAGACATGAAACAACAGATCGAGAGTTTTTTTTAAACAGTTGGTTTGGAATATGGAAATACATTTATACATCAACATTATTGTATCAATGTCTTGCGGAATATTGCACATTGCAGTACTTACTAATATTTACAAAAAACATTTGGCCTTTTCTGAGACTAAGTTACTAAAAAAAACTACAATTTCATGTATTGTACCCAAAAAAATACAAAAATTAAAAAAAAGTTTTTAACATTTTTTTAAAATTAATTTTTTAACCTATGTTTTGTAGATATATTTAAATACCCATTTTGTAAAAAAATATTAAAAAAAGGTTTACTTAGAAACACATTTTCATTTAAAATGACACATTTGGTAAGTTTTTTTTTAAACAATTGGTTTCTTTGGAATAAAAATACATTCATAAATATTTTGGTATAACATATATTTCTACACATTTTTTAAATACATATTTAAAAATGTGTCTATTTTTTTAAGTGTTATATGCATCTTCAAGTTTTTTTTCATCCCAAATCCAAACAACATTCACTTATCTTTTTATTCCCCAGACAGAGCAAATAATTAATTGCATTTTAACACATAAATTTGACATATACAGTATGTAAATGCCCATTTAACTTTAAAAAAAAAATACAAAACATATGTTCCTTGATAAAAACAAAAATAATTCAAATGTCCAATGATACGTTTCAGAGACATGAAACAACAGATCGAGAGGTTTTTTTTAACAGTTGGTTTGGAATATGGAAATACATTTATACATCAACATTATTGTATCAATGTCTTGCGGAATATTGCACATTGCAGTACTTACTAATATTTACAAAAAACAATTGGCCTTTTCTGAGACTAAGTTACTCAAAAAAACTACAATTTCATGTATTGTAGCCAAAAAAATACAAAAATTAAAAAAAAGTTTTTAACATTTTTTTTTAAATTAATTTTTTAACATATGTTTTGTAGATATATTTAAATACCCATTTTGTAAAAAAAAAAACATTAAAAAAAGGTTTACTTAGAAACACATTTTCATTTAAAATGACACAATTGGTAAGTTTTTTTTTTAAGCAATTGGTTTGTTTGGAATAAAAATACATTCATAAATATTTTGGTATAACATATATTTCTACAATTTTTTTTAAATGTGTCTATTTTTTTAAGTGTTATATGCATCTTCAAGTTTTTTTCCATCCCAAATCCAAACAACATTCACTTATCTTTTTATTCCCCAGACAGAGCAAATAATGAATTGCATTTTAACACATAAATTTGACATATACAGTATGTAAATGCCCATTTAACATTTAAAAAAAAATACAAAACATATGTTCCTTGATAAAAACAAAAATAATTCAAATGTCCAATGATACGTTTCAGAGACATGAAACAACAGATCGAGAGTTTTTTTTTAACAGTTGGTTTGGAATATGGAAATACATTTATACATCAACATTATTGTATCAATGTCTTGCGGAATATTGCACATTGCAGTACTTATTAATATTTACAAAAAAACAATTGGCCTTTTCTGAGACTAAGTTACTCAAAAAAACTACAATTTCATGTATTGTAGCCAAAAAAATACAAAAATTTAAAAAAAGTTTTAAACATTTTTTTTAATTAATTTTTTAACATATGTTTTGTAGATATATTTAAATACCCATTTTGTAAATTTAAAAAAAAAAAAAAAAAGGTTTACTTAGAAACACATTTTCATTTAAAATGACACATTTGGTAAGTTTTTTTTTTAAGCAATTGGTTTCTTTGGAATAAAAATACATTCATAAATATTTTGGTATAACATATATTTGTACACATTTTTTTAATACATATTTAAAAATGTGTCTATTTTTTTAAGTGTTATATGCATCTTAAAGTTTTTTTTCATCCCAAATCCAAACAACATTCACTTATCTTTTTATTCCCCAGACAGAGCAAATAATTAATTGCATTTTAACACATAAATTTGACATATACAGTATGTAAATGCTCATTTAACATTAAAAAAACAAAACAAAACATATGTTCCTTGATAAAAACAAAAATAATTCAAATGTCCAATGATACGTTTCAGAGACATGAAACAACAGATCGAGAGTTTTTTTTTAACAGTTGGTTTGGAATATGGAAATACATTTACATCAACATTATTGTATCAATGTCTTGCGGAATATTGCACATTGCAGTACTTACTAATATTTACAAAAAAACAATTGGCCTTTTCTGAGACTAAGTTACTCAAAAAAACTAAAATTTCTTGTATTTTAGAAAAAAAAATACAAAAATTAAAAAAAAGTTTTTAAAATTGCATTTACCCAATCGACATGAAATTCGGCTAAATGTGCGGAAAAGTCAGAAGACCCCCCAAAAATGTTCACGTTTTTTTCCTTTTTTTTTTCCTTGACATTTCCAATTATCGCTCTAATATATTATAAAAGTATCTTGGCCATGTGGGCGTGGTCGGGACTTGAATGCATCTTTTTTTTTTTTTTTTTTTTTTACCTGAGGAAGCTGGAGAAAGCTGCCACCGTGGCGTTCATGGAGATGCCCATGTCGGCCATGGCCAGACTGAACACCAGGAAATTGCTGGGGGTCCTCAGCTCCCTCACTTTGAGGAACGCCGCGATGGTGACCGCGTTGAGGAGGATCCCCAGCAGACCTGAAAGGAGGGAGGACGGACTGTTCAATAAACACATTTGGACGCATGCGTCATTGCGCACAATGCAAGAAACAGACTTGCGTTGGCATGGATGGCGTTAGGTAAACAAAATGTGCAGAAAGGGTGCGCATTCCGAAAGACTCACCCTCGACAAGTAGACACGACCCCAGGGAGAAGACGTCCAACTCGGAGAAGCCCTCCGGTAACGGGTACGACGAGACCATCCTTGCAGCCGTTCGCTCCCAACAACGACAACAACAATAACAACAAACACGCACACGCACGCTTCTCTCTCCTGGCTTGTTTACGACGCGCCGCGGC
Source organism: Entelurus aequoreus (assembly GCF_033978785.1). Taxonomy (NCBI): domain Eukaryota; kingdom Metazoa; phylum Chordata; class Actinopteri; order Syngnathiformes; family Syngnathidae; genus Entelurus; species Entelurus aequoreus. The sequence goes on along the minus strand of NC_084739.1, from coordinate 11,780,378 downwards.
CTGATTGGAGGACTCCGGCTTTTTAAAGGGCCATTTCACGTGAAAATCACGCACTTCATTATGTAAAAGCCACCACCCCTCGCTTTCTGTCGCCCCAATCCGCGCAGGAATGTCTTAAAACCTGCACAACTCTTATGGGCTCAAGCGTATTTGCCCCGCAAAGTCCCTGCAATTAGTCGGACAACGAGCCTTTTGTTGCGTCCGTGTGTGTGTGTGTGTGTGTGTGTGTGTGTGTGTATATGTGTGTGTGTGAGGATGCAGAGGATGAGGAGGAGGAGGAGGAGGAGGAGGATGATGTCAGATGACGAAACCCCTGTCTGCAGACTGCATGCATGCACACAACAGGTGTGCACTTACGTCCAACATTAGCAGACGTAATTTCAAAAGTATTTGGCCACCTGCCTTGACTCACATATGAATTGTTGCGTCTAGAGATGTCCGATAATGGCTTTTTTGCCGATATCCCGATATTGTCCAACTCTTAATTACCGATTCCGATACATACAGTCATGGAATTAATACATTATTAGGGATATCCGATAATGGCTTTTTCCGAATATTGTCCAACTCTTAATTACAGATACCGATATCAACCGATACCGATATATACAGTCGTGGAATTAACACATTATTATGCCTAATTTGGACAAACAGGTATGGTGAAGATAAGGTCCTTTAAAAAAAAAATAAATAAAATAAAATAAGAAAAAAAAAAAAATTGAATAAAAAAGAAATGTAAATGGGGGAGGGAGGTTTTTTGGGTTGGTGCACTAATTGTAAGTGTATCTTCTGTTTTTTATGTTGATTTAATAAAAATTAAAAAATAATAAAAACTTTTTTTTTTTAAACGATACCGATAATAAAAAAAACGATACCGATAATTTCCGATATTACATTCTAAAGCATTTAAACTAAGACTAAGACATCTATATAAAAAACGTGAACATTTTTGGGGGTCTTCTGACTTTTCCGCACATTTAGCCGAATTTCATGTCGATTGGGTAAACGTAATAAAAAAAAATGTTTGTTTTTGTTTTGCTAAAATACATGAAATTGTAGTTTTTTTTAGTACCGTATTTTTTGGAGTATAAGTCGCTCCGGAGTATAAGTCGCACCGGCCGAAAATGCATAATAAGGAAGGAAAAAAACTAGGGATGTCCGATAATGGCTTTTTGCCGATATCCGATATTCTGATATTGTCCAACTCTTAATTACAGATACCGATATCAACCGATACGGATATATACAGTCGTGGAATTAACACATTATTATGCCTAATTTGGACAACCAGGTATGGTGAAGATAAGGTCCTTTTAAAAAAATAAAAATAAATGAATAAAATAAGAAAAATAAATTTAAAAAAAATTATTGAATTAAAAAGAAATGTAAATGGGGGAGGGAGGTGTTTTGGGTTGGTGCACTAATTGTAAGTGTATCTTCTGTTTTTTATGTTGATTTAATAAAAATAATAAAAACATATATTTTTTAAAAGATACCAATAATAAAAAAAACAATTCCGATAATTTCCGATATCACATTCTAAAGCATTTAAACTAAGACTAAGACATCTCTATAAAAAACGTGAACATTTTTTGGGGGTCTTCTGACTTTTCCGCACATTTAGCCGAATTTCATGTCGATTGGGTAAACGTAATAAAAAAATATTTTTTTGTTTTGTTTTGCTAAAATACATGAAATTGTAGTTTTTTTTAGTACCGTATTTTTCGGAGTATAAGTCGTCCGGAGTATAAGTCGTACCGGCCGAAAATGCATAATAAGGAAGGAAAGAAAAATAGGGATGTCCGATAATGGCTTTTTGCCGATATCTGATATTCTGATATTGTCCAACTCTTAATTACCGATACCGATATCAACCGATACGGATATATACAGTCGTGGAATTAACACATTATTATGCCTAAATTGGACAACCAGGTATGGTGAAGATAAGGCCCTTTAAAAAAAAAAAAAAAAAAGAATAAAATAAGAAAAATAAATTTAAAAAAAATTATTGAATTAAAAAGAAATGTAAATGGGGGAGGGAGGTGTTTTGGGTTGGTGCACTAATTGTAAGTGTATCTTCTGTTTTTTATGTTGATTTAATAAAAATAATAAAAACATATATTTTTTAAAAGATACCAATAATAAAAAAAACAATTCCGATAATTTCCGATATTACATTCTAAAGCATTTAAACTAAGACTAAGACATCTCTATAAAAAACGTGAACATTTTTTGGGGGTCTTCTGACTTTTCCGCACATTTAGCCGAATTTCATGTCGATTGGGTAAACGTAATAAAAAAATATTTTTTTGTTTTGTTTTGCTAAAATACATGAAATTGTAGTTTTTTTTAGTACCGTATTTTTCGGAGTATAAGTCGTCCGGAGTATAAGTCGTACCGGCCGAAAATGCATAATAAGGAAGGAAAGAAAAATAGGGATGTCCGATAATGGCTTTTTGCCGATATCCGATATTCTGATATTGTCCAACTCTTAATTACCGATACCGATATCAACCGATACGGATATATACAGTCGTGGAATTAACACATTATTATGCCTAAATTGGACAACCAGGTATGGTGAAGATAAGGTCCTTTTAAAAAAAAAAAAAAAAAAGAATAAAATAAGAAAAATAAATTTAAAAAAAATTATTGAATTAAAAAGAAATGTAAATGGGGGAGGGAGGTGTTTTGGGTTGGTGCACTAATTGTAAGTGTATCTTCTGTTTTTTATGTTGATTTAATAAAAATAATAAAAACATATATTTTTTAAAAGATACCAATAATAAAAAAAACAATTCCGATAATTTCCGATATTACATTCTAAAGCATTTAAACTAAGACTAAGACATCTCTATAAAAAACGTGAACATTTTTTGGGGGTCTTCTGACTTTTCCGCACATTTAGCTGAATTTTATGTCGATTGGGTAAACGTAATAAAAAAATAAAAATGTTTTTTGTTTTGCTAAAATACATGAAATTGTAGTTTTTTTTAGTACCGTATTTTTCGGAGTATAAGTCGCTCCGGAGTATAAGTCGCACCGGCCGAAAATGCATAATAAGGAAGGAAAAAAACTAGGGATGTCCGATTATGGCTTTTTGCCGATATCCGATATTCCGAATATTGTCCAACTCTTAATTACAGATATCGATATCAACCGATACCGATATATACAGTCGTGGAATTAACACATTGTTATGCCTAATTTGAACAACCAGGTATGGTGAAGATAAGGTCCTTTTAAAAAAAATAAAATAAAATAAAATAAGAAAAAAATAAAATAAATAAATTATTGAATAAAAAAGAAATGTAAATGGGGGAGGGAGGTTTTTTGGGTTGGTGCACTAATTGTAAGTGTATCTTCTGTTTTTTATGTTGATTTAATAAAAAAAAACAACAAAAAAATAACTTTTTTTTTTTAAACGATACCGATAATAAAAAAAACGATACTGATAATTTCCTATATTACATTCTAAAGCATTTAAACTAAGACTAAGACATCTATATAAAAAACGTGAAAATTTTTTGGGGGTCTTCTGACTTTTCCGCACATTTAGCCGTATTTCATGTCGATTGGGTAAACGTAATATAAAAAAATGTTTTTTTTTTGTGCTAAAATACATGAAATTGTATTTTTTTTTAGTACCGTATTTTTCGGAGTTTTAGTCGCTCCGGAGTATAAGTTGCACCGGCCGAAAATGCATAATAAGGAAGGAAAAAAACTAGTGATGTCCGATAATGGCTTTTTGCCGATATCCGATATTATGATATTGTCCAACTCTTAATTACAGATACCGATATCAACCGATACGGATATATACAGTCGTGGAATTAACACATTATTATGCCTAATTTGGACAACCAGGTATGGTGAAGATAAGGTCCTTTTTAAAAAAATAAAATAAAATAAAATAAGAAAAAAATAAATAAAAAAAATTATTGAATAAAAAAGAAATGTAAATGGGGGAGGGAGGAGTTTTGGGTTGGTGCACTAATTGTAAGTGTATCTTCTGTTTTTTATGTTGATTTAATAAAAATTAAAAAATAATAAAAACTTTTTTTTTTTTTAAACGATACCGATAATAAAAAAAACGATACAGATAATTTCCGATATTACATTCTAAAGCATTTAAACTAAGACTAAGACATCTATATAAAAAACGTGAACATTTTTTGGGGGTCTTCTGACTTTTCCGCACATTTAGCCGAATTTCATGTCGATTGGGTAAACGTAATAAAAAAATTTTTTTTTTTTGTTTTGCTAAAATACATGAAATTGTAGTTTTTTTTAGTACCGTATTTTTCGGAGTATAAGTCGCTCCGGCCGAAAATGCATAATAAGGAAGGAAAGAAAAATAGGGATGTCCGATAATGGCTTTTTGCCGATATCCGATATTCCGAATATTGTCCAACTCTTAATTACCGATACCGATATCAACCGATACGGATATATACAGTCGTGGAATTAACACATTATTATGCCTAATTTGGACAACCAGGTATGGTGAAGATAAGGTCCTTTTTAAAAAATAAAAATAAAAATAAAATAAGAAAAATAAATTTAAAAAAAAATTATTGAATAAAAAATAAATGTAAATGGGGGAGGGAGTTTTTTTGGGTTGGTGCACTAATTGTAAGTATATCTTCTGTTTTTTATGTTGATTTAATACAAATAAAAAAATAATAAAAACATTTTTTTTTTAAACGATACTGATAATAAAAAAACCGATACCGATAATTTCCGATATTACATTCTAAAGCATTTAAACTAAGACTAAGACATCTATATAAAAAACGTGAACATTTTTTGGGGGTCTTCTGACTTTTCCGCACATTTAGCCGAATTTCATGTCGATTGGGTAAACGTAATAAAAAAATAATTTTTTGTTTTGTTTTGGTAAAATACATGAAATTGTAGTTTTTTTTAGTACCGTATTTTTCGGACTTTAAATCGCTCCGGAGTATAAGTCGCACCGGCCGAAAATGCATAATAAGGAAGGAAAAAAACTAGGGATGTCCGATAATGGCTTTTTGCCGATATCCGATATTCTGATATTGTCCAACTCTTAATTACCGATACCGATATCAACCAATACGGATATATACAGTCGTGGAATTAACACATTATTATGCCTAATTTGGACAACCAGGTATGGTGAAGATAAGGTCCTTTTTAATAAAAATAAAAAATAAAAAAAAATAATTTTTTTTATTTTTTTTAAATTATTGAATAAAAAAGAAATGTAAATGGGGGAGGGAGTTTTTTTGGGTTGGTGCACTAATTGTAAGTGTATCTTCTGTTTTTTATGTTGATTTAATAAAAAAATAAATAAAATAAAAACATTTTTTTTTTAAACGATACCGATAATAAAAAAAACGATACTGATAATTTCCGATATTACATTCTAAAGTATTTAAACTAAGACTAAGACATCTCTATAAAAAACTTGAACATTTTTTGGGGGTCTTCTGACTTTTCCGCACATTTAGCCGAATTTCATGTCGATTGGGTAAACGTAATAAAAAAATAAAAATGTTTTTTGTTTTGCTAAAAAACATGAAATTGTAGTTTTTTTTAGTACCGTATTTTTCGGACTTTAAATCGCTCCGGAGTATAAGTCGCACCGGCCGAAAATGCATAATAAGGAAGGAAAAAAACTAGGGATGTCCGATAATGGCTTTTTGCCGATATCCGATATTCTGATATTGTCCAACTCTTAATTACCGATACCGATATCAACCGATACGGATATATACAGTCGTGGAATTAACACATTATTATGCCTAATTTGGACAACCAGGTATGGTGAAGATAAGGTCCTTTTTAATAAAAAAAAAAAATAAAAAAAAAAATAAAATGTTTTTTTTTAAAAATTATTGAATAAAAAAGAAATGTAAATGGGGGAGGGAGTTTTTTTGGGTTGGTGCACTAATTGTAAGTGTATCTTCTGTTTTTTATGTTGATTTAATAAAAAAATAAATAAAATAAAAACTTTTTTTTTTTAAACGATACCGATAATAAAAAAAACGATACTGATAATTTCCGATATTACATTCTAAAGTATTTAAACTAAGACTAAGACATCTCTATAAAAAACTTGAACATTTTTTGGGGGTCTTCTGACTTTTCCGCACATTTAGCCGAATTTCATGTCGATTGGGTAAACGTAATAAAAAAATAAAAATGTTTTTTGTTTTGCTAAAAAACATGAAATTGTAGTTTTTTTTAGTACTGTATTTTTCGGAGTATAAGTCGCTCCGGAGTATAAGTCGCACCGGCCGAAAATGCATAATAAGGAAGGAAAAAAACTAGGGATGTCCGATTATGGCTTTTTGCCGATATCCGATATTCCGAATATTGTCCAACTCTTAATTACAGATATCGATATCAACCGATACCGATATATACAGTCGTGGAATTAACACATTATTATGCCTAATTTGAACAACCAGGTATGGTGAAGATAAGGTCCTTTTTAAAAAAAATAAAAATAAATAAAATAAGAAAAATAAATTAAAAAAAATTATTGAATAAAAAAGAAATGTAAATGGGGAGGGAGGTGTTTTGGGTTGGTGCACTAATTGTAAGTGTATCTTCTGTTTTTTATGTTGATTTAATAAAAATAATAAAAACATATATTTTTTTAAAAGATACCAATAATTAAAAAAAACCATTCAGATAATTTCCGATATTACATTCTAAAGCATTTAAACTAAGACTAAGACATCTCTATAAAAAACGTGAACATTTTTTGGGGGTCTTCTGACTTTTCCGCACATTTAGCCGAATTTCATGTCGATTGGGTAAACGTAATACAAAAATAAAAATGTTTTTTGTTTTGCTAAAATACATGAAATTGTAGTTTTTTTTAGTACCGTATTTTTCGGAGTATAAGTCGCTCCGGGGTATAAGTCGCACCGGCCGAAAATGCATAATAAGGAAGGAAAAAAACTAGGGATGTCCGATAATGGCTTTTTGCCGATATCCGATATTCCGAATATTGTCCAACTCTTAATTACAGATATCGATATCAACCGATACCGATATATACAGTCGTGGAATTAACACATTATTATGCCTAATTTGAACAACCAGGTATGGTGAAGATAAGGTCCTTTTAAAAAAAAAATAAATAAAATAAAATAAGAAAAATAAATGTAAAAAAAATTATTGAACAAAAAAGAAATGTAAATGGTGGAGGGAGGTTTTTTGGGTTGGTGCACTAATTGTAAGTGTATCTTCTGTTTTTTATGTTGATTTAATAAAAAAAATAAATAATAAATTTTTTTTTTTTTTAAACGATACCGATAATAAAAAAAACGATACCGATAATTTCCGATATTACATTCTAAAGCATTTAAACTAAGACTAAGACATCTCTATAAAAAACGTGAACATTTTTTGGGGGTCTTCTGACTTTTCCGCACATTTAGCCGAATTTCATGTCGATTGGGTAAACGTAATAAAAAAATAAATTTTGTTTTTGTTTTGCTAAAATACATGAAATTGTAGTTTTTTTTTGTACCGTATTTTTCGGAGTATAAGTCGCTCCGGAGTATAAGTCGCACCGGCCGAAAATGCATAATAAGGAAGGAAAAAAACTAGGGATGTCCGATAATGGCTTTTTGCTGATATCCGATATTCCGAATATTATCCAACTCTTAATTACCGATACCGATATCAACCGATACCGACATATACAGTCGTGGAATTAACACATCATTATGCCTAATTTGGACAACCAGGTATGGTGAAGATAAGGTCCTTTTCAGAAAAATTAATAGAATAAAATAAGATAAATACATTAAAAACATTTTCTTGAATAAAAAAGAAAGTAAAACAATATAAAAACAGTTACATAGAAACTAGTAATTAATGAAAATGAGTAAAATTAACTGTTAAAGGATAGTACTATTAGTGGACCAGCAGCGCACACAATCATGTGTGCTTACGGACTGTATCCCTTGCAGACTGTATTGATATATATTGATATATAATGTAGGAACCAGAATATTAATAACAGAAAGAAACAACCCTTTTGTGTGAATGAGTATAAATGGGGGAGGGAGGTTTTTTGGGTTGGTGCACTAATTGTAAGTGTATGTTGTGTTTTTTATGTTGATTTATTAAAAAAACAACAACCCGATACCGATACTAAAAAAACCATCCATCCATCCATCCATCCATCTTCTTCCGCTTATCCGAGGTTGGGTCGCGGGGGCAGCAGCCTAAGCAGGGAAGCCCAGCCTTCCCTCTCCCCAGCCACTTCGTCCAGCTCTTCCCGGGGGATCCCGAGGCGTTCCCAGGCCAGCCGGGAGACATAGTCTTCCCAACGTGTCCTGGGTCTTCCCTGTGGCCTCCTACCGGTCGGACGTGCCCTAAACACCTCCCTAGGGAGGCGTTCGGGTGGCATCCTGACCAGATGCCCGAACCACCTCATCTGGCTCCTCTCGATGTGGAGGAGCAGCGGCTTTACTTTGAGCTCCCCCCGGATGACAGAGCTTCTCACCCTATCTCTAAGGGAGAGCCCCGCGATACAGATAATTTCCGATATTACATTTTAAAGCATTTATCGGATAATATCGGCCTGCCGATATTATCGGACATCTCTACACATTATTATGCCTAAATTTGTTGTGGTGCCCCGCTGGATGCAAATGTAACAAGGTTGTACAGTATATTGTAGCGTCCCGGAAGAGTTAGTGCTGCAAGGGATTCTGGGTATTTGTTCTGTTGTGTTTATGTTGTGTTACGGTGCGGATGTTCTGCCGAAATGTGTTTGTCATTCTTGTTTGGTGTGGGTTCACAGTGTGGCGCAGATTTTTATCAGTGTTAAAGTTGTTTATACGGACACCCTCAGTGTGACCTGTATGGCTGTTGACCAAGTATGCGTTGCATTCACTTGTGTGTGTGAAAAGCCGTAGATATTATGTGACTGGGCCGGCACGCAAAGGAAGTGCCTTTAAGGTTTATTGGCGCTCTGTACTTCTCCCTACGTCCGTGTACACAGCGGCGTTTTAAAAAGTCATGCATTTTACATTTTGAAACCGATACCGAAGCGCAACAAAAATCAATCAATCAATCAATGTTTATTTATACAGCCCTGAATCACAAGTGTCTCAAAGGGCTGCACAAGCCACAAGGACATCCTCGGCTCAGATCCCACATCAGGGCAAGGAAAATCTCAACCCAATGGGATGACAATGAGAAACCTTGGAGAGGACCCCCCAGGACGACCGGTGCAATGGACGTCGAGTGGATCTAGCATAATAGTGTGAGAGTCCAGTCCATAGTGGATCTAGCATAATAGTGAGAGTCCAGTCCATAGTGGATCTAGCATAATAGTGAGAGTCCAGTCCATAGTGGATCTAGCATAATAGTGTGAGTGTCCAGTCCATAGTGGATCTAGCATAATAGTGTGAGAGTCCAGTCCATAGTGGATCTAACATAATAGTGTGAGAGTCCAGTCCATAGTGGATCTAACATAATAGTGTGAGAGTCCAGTCCATAGTGGATCTAGCATAATAGTGAGAGTCCAGTCCATAGTGGATCTAGCATAATAGTGTGAGAGTCCAGTCCATAGTGGATCTAGCATAATAGTGTGAGTGTCCAGTCCATAGTGGATCTAGCATAATAGTGTGAGAGTCCAGTCCATAGTGGATCTAGCATAATAGTGAGAGTCCAGTCCATAGTGGATCTAGCATAATAGTGTGAGAGTCCAGTCCATAGTGGATCTAGCATAATAGTGTGAGAGTCCAGTCCATAGTGGATCTAGCATAATAGTGTGAGAGTCCAGTCCATAGTGGACCTAGCATAATAGTGTGAGAGTCCAGTCCATAGTGGATCTAGCATAATAGTGTGAGAGTCCAGTCCATAGTGGATCTAGCATAATAGTGTGAGAGTCCAGTCCATAGTGGATCTAACATAATAGTGTGAGAGTCCAGTCCATAGTGGATCTAGCATAATAGTGTGAGAGTCCAGTCCATAGTGGATCTAGCATAATAGTGTGAGAGTCCAGTCCATAGTGGATCTAGCATAATAGTGTGAGAGTCCAGTCCATAGTGGATCTAGCATAATAGTGTGAGAGTCCAGTCCATAGTGGATCTAGCATAATAGTGTGAGAGTCCAGTCCATAGTGGATCTAGCATAATAGTGAGAGTCCAGTCCATAGTGGATCTAGCATAATAGTGTGAGAGTCCAGTCCATAGTGGATCTAGCATAATAGTGTGAGAGTCCAGTCCATAGTGGATCTAGCATAATAGTGTGAGAGTCCAGTCCATAGTGGATCTAGCATAATAGTGAGAGTCCAGTCCATAGTGGATCTAGCATAATAGTGTGAGAGTCCAGTCCATAGTGGATCTAGCATAATAGTGAGAGTCCAGTCCATAGTGGATCTAGCATAATAGTGAGAGTCCAGTCCATAGTGGATATAGCATAATAGTGAGAGTCCGGTCCATAGTGGATATAGCATAATAGTGAGAGTCCAGTCCATAGTGGATCTAGCATAATAGTGTGAGAGTCCAGTCCATAGTGGATCTAACATAATAGTGTGAGAGTCCAGTCCATAGTGGATCTAGCATAATAGTGTGAGAGTCCAGTCCATAGTGGATCTAGCATAATAGTGTGAGAGTCCAGTCCATAGTGGATCTAGCATAATAGTGTGAGAGTCCAGTCCATAGTGGATCTAGCATAATAGTGTGAGAGTCCAGTCCATAGTGGATCTAGCATAATAGTGTGAGAGTCCAGTCCATAGTGGATCTAGCATAATAGTGTGAGAGTCCAGTCCATAGTGGATCTAGCATAATAGTGAGAGTCCAGTCCATAGTGGATCTAGCATAATAGTGTGAGAGTCCAGTCCATAGTGGATCTAGCATAATAGTGAGAGTCCAGTCCATAGTGGATCTAGCATAATAGTGTGAGAGTCCAGTCCATAGTGGATCTAGCATAATAGTGAGAGTCCAGTCCATAGTGGATCTAGCATAATAGTGTGAGAGTCCAGTCCATAGTGGATCTAGCATAATAGTGAGAGTCCAGTCCATAGTGGATCTAGCATAATAGTGAGAGTCCAGTCCATAGTGGATATAGCATAATAGTGAGAGTCCAGTCCATAGTGAACATACCAGACAACTTTTCTTTTATTATTAAGTACGCAAAAAAAGGCTCCTAATTTGTCTGCTGACATAATCAGTAACATGTTGTGTCATTAATGATTCTATTTTGTCAAAATTATGAGGGACAAGCTGTAAAAAATGTACTATCTGGTTATTTTCCGTTTCAACATGTTCTATCCACACTTCTGTTGAAATGTAATAATCACTTATTCTTCTGTTGTTAGTGGGAGGGCGGTGGCGGGTTCACCCGGACAATCCCCCGGGCTGGGGGGAATGATGCTGATGGGACCCCAACTGGATCAAGGGGGATTGGGCATGGGGGAGCGGCCGTGGCATGGCCCAATTCCAATGAGGGCTGGGGGGAATGATGCTGATGGGACCCCAACTGGATCAAGGGGGGTTGGGCATGGGGGAGCGGCCGTGGCATGGCCCAATTCCAATGAGGGCTGGGGGGAATGATGCTGATGGGACCCCAACTGGATCAAGGGGGGTTGGGCATGGGGGAGCGGCCGTGGCATGGCCCAATTCCAATGGCCTGAAAACATTTACAGTATGTGGGCCGGCTTAATCCTATCGTTAGAGACAGGCTCAGGACTACCTCCAACGTCCACGACCAGGTTCTTATCCCCGTATTTTAGAACCTTAAATGGCCCATTGTGGAAGGGAGAGGGGGGGCATCATGACGGAAGAAAATTAAATCCGCCAAGCGCGGGCTGGGGGGTGCCGTGATGTGACGTAGGGTCGGGTGTGAACGCCCTGGTGGCCTCCTGGCCGCCGACCAGGGTGTACTGGCATCCGGAATGAAATCACCCGGAACTCGCAGCACAATCTTGGCACGCAGGTCCTGTTAGGAGGCGGACTTGAGGCCCAGCATGACCCAGGGGAGTTTATCCACCCACTTACCGTCAGTCAAACCGGCACATAGGGAAGCCTTCATGGAGTATATTTTTCCTTTATATTATAGCGGTGGGCCAAAGAAAAGGCAAACTAAATACAATTATACAGAGGGGAGCGGGGACCCCTAGAGGTAGTTGTAGGGTGTCCCCAGCTACATGACAGATAGTTAATAGTAATGGACCCTTATTGGGTTCATATGTACACTCTCAGTTACATTAACATTGATACTATACACATGGACACTGTGAAGGGGGGTGTGGCCTGCGGGCCTGCCGCGGAACAGGGTGGGCCAGGACTGGCCTCGAAGACAGCAACGGGTGAGTAAATGGCCCAGGTGCGCCCCACGTTGGGCGCCAAATTGTGGAGGTTGCCCTCCAGTGGGTTCCTCAGACCACCAAACACTGCCACGAGAGCCCGGATCAGGGTTACAACACTGTTTTATTTCCATAACAAGAGTGTTAGTGTTTTGCTTTTCTGCCAGAGGTTTTTCTGCGTCCGTCTCTCTCTCTCTCTCTCTCTCTCTCTCTCTCACTCCCACTCCAGCTCCAACTCCGTGTCTCATTCCGGCTGCTGCTAATAAAGGCGACAGGTGAGTAGATAACAAGGACCGTGGCGAAGTTGGTAGAGTGGCCGTGCCAGCAATCGGAGGGTTGCTGGTTACTGGGGTTCAATCCCCACCTTCTACCATCATAGTCACGTCCGTTGTGTCCTTGGGCAAGACACTTCACCCTTGCTCCTGATGGCTGCTGGTTAGCGCCTTGCATGGCAGCTCCCGCCATCAGTGTGTGAATGTGTGTGTGAATGGGTGAATGTGGAAATACTGTCAAAGCGCTTTGAGTACCTTGAAGGTAGAAAAGCGCTATACAAGTATAACCCATTTATCATTTATTTATTACCACCTGGGCCATCTACTCACCCGTCGCAGTCTTCGAGGCCGGTCCTGGCACACCCCGTTCCGCGGCAGGTCCGCAGGCCACGCCCCCCTCCACAGACACATAGATAGAAATGCAGTTAAATGTAGCTTTGATGTAGCAAACTACTTTTTCCGTGTAGCTTGTAGTGTAGCTTGCTACAATTAATCGAGAGTAACGTGTAGCTTAGCTTACTACATTTCCCAAGTAGCTTGCCTATCACTGCAATTGTTGTTTGTCTTTGGAACTGCGTTCGTTAACGTGCGCACACGCTACGTGCACGTACAGCACGTGTACCAGGCAGCCATGGTTAAGTCTGGAATAATATACGCTGTGGTCTTCACCCATGTAACTTGCACACTAACAAAAGCTTTTATAACTGGAAAATTTTGATGGGCCTGCTATCTGTGCCCTGGACCTCTGGCCGGGGGACGGCAAAAGCCGTCGTGCTTATTAGATGGTGCCGAGTGTCGGAATCCGGGAGTTTTAGGTGTCACTGTACAAAATGAGCCACAGAGCTAGCCTAAAACAGTAGCATGTTGACACAAAAATGATGTGTGCTAACGATAGCATGATAACAGTCTGCATGTTTTATATACCAAGTTATAGGACTCAAAGGTATATGGCTGCGGAAATAGAAAAAAAACCCCATAATTGTTAGAAAATGTTAGCATGCTTAAGTTAAGTTGCTAGCATGTTATCGTTTGCATGCTAACAGGTAACAAGTGTCACATACCAAGTAATCTTGCCTTTTTGGAGCGTTCTGCTGGAAATATTCGCCATTATGAAGGTGCGTACCCATTCTAGTGGCCCATTTTTTCCGTTAATTCGTGAATAGCGTTGCCATGGTAACACAAAATGGTCCCAATTTAAAGTACCGCCAATCGGAGCGAACAGCCCCTTTCCGACGGTATAACACATGTGGGGGTTCGTTGGCCGGTTCGTCCCGTATTAAATGTAAGAGAAACGTGCGGAACAAGAAGTCGAATAATAAAGTTTGAAGTATGAGCAATAACAATATGGGCTTGCGGAGGAGGGTGTGGTCGGCGCGCCTCCTGCAGGAATGGGGTGTGTATGGCCCGGCCTCGAAGCCAGCGGCAGGTGAGTAGATTGCCCAGCTGGGGCTAATTGGCGCCCTTATTAGCAGCAGCCGGAACGAGACACGTTGTTGGAGTTGGAGCGAGAAAGCAGAGACACGCCGGAATGAAAAGTCCTAAAATGTATACTGCTGGAAAGCAAGCAAGACTTGTGTATGTCGATAAAAGACTTGCTCAAACCTGTACACCGGACTCAAGAAAGATCTGTCGGCACCTGGAGAACCCAAACAGCAGAGAGACTTCTACAGGGCTGCTTGCATTGCCAGCGCCCATTCACTGCTGCTTAGCAGCAGTGAATGGGCGCTGGCATTGCAGCAGGCCCATAATAATAACATACCTACGTTTGTAAAATAACATTGTCAATGTGTGTGAATATGTGGCTCATGAAACACGTGTACCGTGTTCTTTAATAGCTATGTCATGTTCTACCCCTGACAAAAAAATACATATTTCAATCAAAAATCTTCTGATGTTTTCACATTTCACTTATTCAATGTAACATTTAACCATGACAAAAATAGTGATTTAATTTATATGGGTGATGCATATCGTCATCGACTGATACGAAAACAAAATATTGTGATGAGATTTTTATTCCAAATATAATCGGTGGCACTTGGCCACACAAGAAATTTAAAAAAAAAATATATATATATATATATTTTTTAAAATTAAATCAACATAAAAAACACAATATATACATTATATATCAATATAGATCAATATAGACCCCCCCCACCCCCCGGTCCGTGGGACACATTTTCAAGCTTTTACCGGTCCGCAGCTACAAAAAGGTGGGGGACCACTGCCCTAACTGGTGCGCTGAAATGATCCAGGTGCAAGAAAATGCACCTGGATCAGACAATATGACAATATGGTGCTGGACAGACAATATGTCTCATTTTAATACATTTTTGTGGAAGACTTGCGCTTCCGGGTTCTTCGGACCACCAATCACCGACATGCCAGGCTCTTCCAGGGATACAACAATGTTTTATTTTTCAGCAATGTGCAAAGTCTTTTAGTGCTTTTCAGCAATGTGCAAAGTCTTTTAGTGCTTTTCAGCAATTGTCTTCCGGTCGGTCTCGCTCTCACTCGTGCTCGTGCTCGTGCTCGTGCTCGTGCTCGTGCTCGTGCGCCACCATCCACCCCCTTCTCCTTCTCGGCTGCTGCCTTTAACAGAGCGACAGGTGATTAGATAAACACGCCCTGGTGGGCCATCTACGCACCTGTCGCTGATCTCGAATCCGGTCCTGGCACACCCCGCTTCTGTGCAGGTCCGCAGGCCACGCCCCCCTCCACAATTTTATTTCTGACAGAAAATAATTGATTGTCGACACGGGCACGGATGATTCTCTCTCTCCGTCGTCTGTCATACTGCACTGATCGCCTCCTTTTGACGGCAACACGGCCATTTGTGCGTAACTGTGCCAGTTTGCACGTATTACATTTCAATTGTTCTGAATATAGATGCAGAACAGTTTCGCCTTGATAAATCACATTGTGAGTGCTAAATGATTATACTGACATCTCCTCCTCCCACTACTATTGTGGACGTTGCGGTAATCAGCATATATTCTGCATGTTCGTGACAACAAACTAGGGATGTCCGATAATATCGGCCGATAAATGCGTTAAAATGTAATATCGGAAATTATCGGTATCGGTTTTTTTATTATCTGTATCGTTTTTTTTGTTTTTTTTTGTTTTAAATTAAATCAACATAAAAAACACAAGATACACTTACAATTAGTGCACCAACCCAAAAAACCTCCCTCCCCCATTTATTTCTGTTATTAATATTCTGGTTCCTACATTATATATCAATATATATCAATACAGTCTGCAAGGGATACAGTCCGTAAGCACACATGATTGTGCGTGCTGCTGGTCCACTAATAGTACTAACCTTTAACAGTTAATTTTACTCATTTTCATTAATTACTAGTTTCTATGTAACTGTTTTTATATTGTTTTACTTTCTTTTTTTATTCAAGAAAATGTTTTTAATTTATTTATCTTATTTTATTTTATTAATTTAAAAAAAAAAAGGACCTTATCTTCACCATACCTGGTTGTCCAAATTAGGCATAATAATGTGTTAATTCCACAACTGTATATATCAGTATCGGTATCAGTAATTAAAGAGTTGGACAATATCGGAATATCGGATATCGGCAAAAAGCCATTATCGGACATCCCTAAAAATTAGGCATAATAATGTGTTAATTCCACGACTGTATATATCGGTATCGGTTGATATCGGAATCGGTAATTAAGAGTTGGACAATATCGGAATATCGGATATCGGCAAAAAATCCATTATCGTACATCTCTAGTCAGAACATGCACCCCTACAGTCTGGCCTGTGCCCTGATTTTGTCTGACGGATACAGCACATGGTAGCGCTGTTGTTACAGTACAGTTTAACCACCGTAAAGTCAGATGGACTTGAAATTTCTCCAACTGCAGCTTAAAGGTGTTGTTTAGTCAAAACGTAACAACATTTGGTATATGGTTCGGGGACTGACACATGCAAATGCCTGTAAAATTTGAGCAAGATTTAAGCAACATGAGCGGTATTTAGCATCTAAATGTCCTTAAAGGGGAACTGCACTTCTTTTGTCGTTCACAATCCTTATAAGAGACATGACGACAAATGTATTTTTTTAAAAAAGCATTTTAACTTGTAAATAAAAGTCTGCTTATAGCAGAGCCAATAAGGGGTCCTCTATTCCGCCCATTAAACCCAATAAAAAAACATCCAAAAAGCGCCAAAAATTCTCCATTTACATTTCATGACTACAATATTAACCAAGTATTAGTGATATTGTTATTATAAGTGCTAACGCAGACTAACTATTTATAGTAGCACCGTGGTCATGAGCTGGTGTGCCAATGTTTACATGATCAACTGATGAGCCGCTTCCTCGTTTCCTTTATTGTAGATCATAAATCACGCCTCTCACCTGGATACTAGAAGAACGAAGACGTATTCTGATAATCTGGTACACTTTGACAGCCAATTTAGACTTGGAAATGGTGAGAACGACACAAAAAGCCGCTTGCTTCCGCCCCCCTTTTCCTCGCCAGGGCTGCGAGTCATTCTTCATCTAAACGGGAACATATGAACATCCTAGGAGTCGGCATCCGAATGAGAGCAGACATTGTACAGTAAGTGATGTTTTATTTTGTTGGTTGGCTCTTGTGAAGTCTGCAGTGAGTAATAATCAGTGATGTCGTTGAAAAAAAAGCAAACATTGTGCTGCTTTTTTTAAATTATGCTTAAAATGATCAAAATATGTAAATATTAAATGTTATTATAAATGTGCCTGTTACTACATTACATGTATATAAAACCCTAATGGAAGTGTTTGCCCTCCCATTTTCTTATTAAAACAGCTGTAGGCGGAAAAAACCAGAAGACACCTCCTTCTATTAAATGCCAAGTACTCTCTACAGCAGGGGTGCCCAAACTACGGCCCGCGGACCGGATCTGGCCCCCGTGCATCCAAAATCCGGCCCACAGGAAGTCCCAAGTGTTTATATAAAAAAAAAGAAAAAAAAAGATTTTTTTTTTATTTTTTTAAATCTTTCCTTTCTAATCCATTTTCTACCACTTGTTACTCTTGGTGTCTCCTAGTCGCTCAGGCAAATCATATTGTCTAAAAATGAATTTTCCCATCGATAACGTGACAATGTTAAATGTTGATGAACATCAATGTTAATTGATGTTAAATGACAAAACGGATTATAAAGAAAATGTATATATATATATATATATATATATATATATATATATATATATATATATATATATATATATATATATATATATATATATATATATATATATATATATATATATACTGTATATATATATATATATAAATATGCGGCCCCCGAGTCAAAAAGTTTGGGGACCCCTGCTCTACAGTTTATTTGCGGGGCAAAATGGCTGAAAACAGCACTTTTCCAAGACAATTCTATCCATCATAAATATTATTTTAAAAAGTCATAAATATTAATTTAATTATATCTTAATATACAATTATTTTGTCAGAATAAAACAATATAAGAAAAATTTACAGCATTGTTATATGATTTTTTTTTTTCAAATAATGAGTCGTAAAAAGGCAAACGTTCCATAAGTTAAAGTCTTGGCGCTCTCATGAACGTTAAGATGCTTAAGCAAAGTGTAAAAAATGCCATCAAGTCTTGTCATCATCCCATGTTTGATGTCGCAACAACAACATCATTTGCAGCTTTTCATGCCTCGTAACAACCCTGACGTTGTTGAGCCAGCCTCAGGATTATAAGGTCAAGAATCTTGGGAAACATAGGTGAAAATGTGCCCAATCATATGAAAGTATGCTCTTTTTTTGAATTTGAATCACGAATATGGCGTCATTAATTTATTCCTCACTACATGCAAACTATAGCATTTTGTTTACAGTATATCTCAAAAATAATGACATACATGAAACAGCAACAATATGTTGTTGCGATCACATTTTCAAAATGCTAGAATGACATTGCATCTAAATAAAGTACTTATGTCATGCAGTCTTTGGCTTTATTTAGCAAATACGATTAAGGATTTGCACAATATATGGAATGCTTGAGTTTTTCAACAAGCGGGGATATGGTTGCCCAACAGGTTAAAAGCCTCATTCAGGCTAGTAAAGCCACATGTACTTAAAGGCCGCTCACCCACAAGGATTTAGATACAAAAAGGTGCAATAAAACTTTAATACCGACGTAGATTATGGATTTATATGATTTTTTGGGGAGAGTGTCTTGTGCGGTAGAGATCGAAAGAGAGGGTTGTGTATAAAAACTAAGTTTTATTCTAGTATAAGGCAGCCTGTCCTATACGGAACTGTCTTGTCCTCGTTGGCGCTTCGTAATGTGACACATGACAATCAATTTCAATTAGCAAATGCTCAAAATTATTAACCTTTAAGGCCCAAGCTGTTTGTTTACATGTTTTTTTTTATTTCTCTTTGCTATTTGGGCTTATTGGACCCTAATTAGAATAAAAACTAAAAATCATCTTTTGATATGATGTACTTAGTCCATAAGTACACAAACGTGTACTTCATGTGTAGTGACATGCAAATTTGTATTTTTACACATTTTTTGTTCCAAATTCCATTGTATGTTATACTCTTCTGACACCACCAGATGGCAGTATAAATGTCCACATAAGCGGCCATAAGACCCCAATTCAGTAGTGTACACAATTTTGGAAATAAGAGCTAAAAGGTGCTGTCCATGCATGTGGCCACTGAGGCCTTTAGAGGTTTGAAAGGGGAACTGCACTTAAGCCATATAAAAAAACATCTAATTCTTTATCTAATTAGTTGATCGATATAATATACACAGAAGTCTTTAAAAAAAAATTATATATCTTTAAAACATGCTGAAAAAATGCATATCCTCTGAAAGTATAACTCATGATAGCCACAAACCCGGAGAATACGTTTTTTAATCAGGATACAATTTTTGAAAAAATAGTTAAAAGGGTTATTGGAATTACAAATGAACACTATACTAGTAATGAAAATGATATTGATTGAAAATTAGATGATTTGATTTGAACAGTTTTGAAAAATACATGTCATGGAACGATATTTGGGAAAATGGCGATAACATGCTGTGGAAAGGGATTGTGAGCAGCGCGCTTGCAGGAGTAAAGGTCACCGCCTCTGTCCATGGTGCTGAAAACAGAGCGCCATCAGACGGCGGCGTGGCATGTGCTGACGGCGAGACACACCTGGCAGATGATTGGATTGCACGGGTGGTACGTGTTAAGCTAATCATCTGTTGTCTTTAACAGTGAGCGGCCGGGTGCAGGAGAAAGAGGACATTTGGAGAGAGACTGGAAAGTCCTGAAAGAAAGTATATTATTTGATGGTTGTGTTGAAAAACATTAAACCTGTTGTCAACTCTGTACGCGTGGATACTTTGGCGTACATATCTGTGGAACCGACACACATGCATTAAAAATAAGCTCAGTCAATGAAACATCTTGAATATGTACAGTATTTTACATCCTCACAGTTGTTTAAAATAAATAAAGTAGATAGCAAGATATGTATAAAGTGTCAGGCAACTGAAGGAACTTGTATTTATTTACTGTCAGTGAATAAGAGTCGTGGTCTGTTGTGAGAATTGCCTCGTTTGTCCATCCTAGGCCACCATCGGTCACGTGAGGTACGTCACCAGACCTGTCAATGTTAGCCAAGTTAGCTCTTGCGTGTTGACCTGGAGATGGCTAAAATAAAGGAGTCATGTATGAAACCAGCTCAGCTTCCTCATTGATATGACATGGTGTCACAGGTAAGGACCGCACGCCTACGGTCACCAAAGAATAGCAAAGGTTGGGCCCTCAGAGGCGTTTCATTTTGCCGTATCGAGGCAGCGCTTTTCACGCTTTTGGACCGGACCTTAAGGGCCTCTTGTATCCAGTTTGAAAGCCGCAGCCGAAGAAAAGAAACACACAGACGTAGCAATTTATCGATGACCACAACGTTCTTGAGTTAATGTTCATTTATTGTTTGATTGATTGACATAATGACTATCGGCCAAGACTTATAATTGTATTACATTTTTTATGTCTATGAACATCGAATTTAATGCTTTTTAATGCCATTTAAGGCCTTATTTTTTGCAAAATCCATTCAATGACTTTTAATGCTTTTTAATACCCCGCGGAAACCCTGAGCTTGAAGCGTCCCTCTGTCTCCGACTCCCTCGTCATGTGATACGAGTACATGTCTTTTATTTTGCTTCCTGTTTTTGATGACCCACCTTTTCTTTCCCCCAATTGGCCAGTCCGTAATGTTTCGCCCTAACCTTAGTCAATTGTGACTCGTCATTCAAACACCAACCAATCATCGTGGATTTTCACCGTATAGGATAGGATAGGATATGATAGGTCTTTATTGTCATTACAACAAGTACAACGAAACTATGTTTTCAGCACAAACCCGTTCAAGATTAGACAAACAAACAGTTACAGAACAGGAACGCTGATGGGTCGCCACAAGGCTCCCCGTAAAAGGTGGGAACAAGGTAAAACGCTGGGGAAGAAGATGAGTAAAAAAGTACAATCTAGATTTGGCTCCTAAGGGGGCCTAGTCTGGAGTGGGAAAAAATCTCCATGCCATGCACACATAAACATGTTACATTTAATCACGACAACTCGCAACAGAGGGGGAGAGAGTTGGGCCCTGGAGGTCGACTGCTGCTATGAAGCGCTGCCAGCCGTTCATCAACCCGAAGGGGAATCAAGCGGTGGTGAAGGTGTGGGGTGGGGGAGGGTGTGTGTGTGTGTGTATATGCCCATTGTCTTGGGTGTGTTGATGTAGTGTCCATAGGCCTGGGGCCGTTCTGCATGAAAGCAAAAGTTGGACTCCAGGTGTCGTTGGAGGGAGGGAGGTCATAAGCGTCCATCATTGAGGTGTTCTCGGGGATGTTTTCAGAACAGCTTGCTCCTGTTGTTGCAGCGTCAAGGCCATTCGAGGGAGTCAAATCGTAGATTAGGATTTTTGTTTTTTACGCGAGCAGACATTACAATGGCTTGTCCGTTCTATTCGTCCATGCTGGCACTCATATCCAATTTTTCCCTTTCAACCAGCTTTTCCATGATGTGATCCATCTTGCGATTCAGTTCAGAAATCGCCCCAGTCTGTGATGTATATATATGGATGTTCTCATTCATCCAGGTCATTGGATTTTCTCCGCATTTTTTTTTTGGCCTGGGTTCGCAGTCCATTTTCCTCTCTTTGTAGCTTTGGTGTAAGCTACCTCGCTACATGGGTCAAAAAAATAACTAAACTGCAGGAATGGCTACTCATTAAAAAGTAGTGCCAAGCTACTGGGAAATGTAGTTAAGCTACATAGCTTTGTTAATTGTAACGGGCTACTGCCCAACACTAGCCTATCATGTCCTATCGTAGTCTATACCCCAGCCTTGTCTATCAAATCCTTAGCGCCGCATACCCTATCTTTATCCTACCCTATCATGTCCTGTCTCAGCCAGACCCATAATATCCTTAGCCTCTCATGTTCTCATCTTATATGCCTCAGTCGAGTCTTTCAAATCCTTATCTTAGCATACCGTATCCTTATCCTATCATGTCCTATTATTGGCCTATCTTTTTCTATTTGACCAAGAATGTATAGTCGAGAAAGTTCGAGACGTGACACGGTTGACATAGTAGTCACTCACTGTGTTTCTTGGTCTTAGGAACAGGTACTAGAAATACGTTGAGTTCTAAGAATGAAACAAAAGCTTCACAGTCGAAGGTCTTTGCACAAGCAGCCTGGGATTGTGTCCAAATAGGTTACTGAGCTGAAATTTAAAGTGGCTTTCGACTCACTGTGATTAAACGTCATTTACTATAGCTGCATTATTCTCTCAAGGACAATGTACCACATAATACGAACTATTGGACTCTGCTAGAACAGTTGGAACATTTTTCAGGTTCTAAAATAGTCCTGTTCCCAACCTATACTGTAATAGACCACAAGTAGACAAAACCATTACTATGGACAGCCATAGAACCCCTAAAGCTGGGCATCATGGCTCCACTCTCTGCCATCCTAGTCACTGCCGTTGTGTCCCTGGGCACTCTACCCACCTTGCTCGGTAGTGCCACCCTCACTGACTTAAAGGCCTACTGAAACCCACTACTACCGACCACGCAGTCTGATAGTTTATACATCAATGATGAAATCTTAACATTGCAACACATGCCAATACGGCCGGGTTAGATTAGTAAAGTGCAATTTTAAATTTCCCGCGAAATATCTTGCTGAAAACGTCTCGGTATGATGACGTTTGCGCGTGACGTCACGGATTGTAGCGGACATTTTGGGACACCATTGTGGCCGGCTATTAAGTCGTCTGTTTTCATCGCAAAATTCCACAGTATTCTGGACATCTGTGTTGGTGAATCTTTTGCAATTTGTTTAATGAACAATGAAGACAGCAAAGAAGAAAGTTGTAGGTGGGAAGCGGTGTATTAGCGACCGGCTGCAGCAACACAAACACGTAGAGAACTAGGACAACAGAGACTCTTACCAGGAGGACTTTGAGTTGGATACGCGCTACCGTGAGTACGCAGCTGCGGCTTCCAAACATTTGATCGCTTGCCCGTACGTGCGTGCCGCTATGTGCATGTCACGTACGTGACTTTGGGGAAATATATGTGCTGTATGAACTTTGCGGAAGTGAACGGTACTTTGGGCTGTGGGATTGAGTGTGTTGTGCGGGTGTTTGATTTGTATTGGCGGGTTATATGGACGGGAGGGGGGAGGTGTTTGTTATGTGGCATATTAAATATAAGCCTGGTTGTCCATCCATCCATTTTCTACCGCTTATTCCCTACGGGGTGGCGGGGTGCGCTGGAGCCTATCTCAGCTACAATCGGGCGGAAGGCGGGGTACACCCTGGACAAGTCGCCACCTCATCGCAGGGCCTTAGCCCTGTTGTGTTGTGGCTAATAGAGTATATATATGTCTTGTGTTTATTTACTGTTGTAGTCATTCCCAGCTGAATATCAGGTCCCACCCGCCTCTCACAGCATCTTCCCTATCTGAATCGCTTCCACTGTCGTCTAATCCTTCACTCTCACTTTCCTCATCCACGAATCTTTCATCCTCGCTCAAATTAATAGGGTAATCGTCGCTTTCTCGGTCCGAATCGCTCACGCTGCTGGTGGCCATGATTGTAAACAATGTGCAGATGTGAGGAGCTCCACAACCTGTGACGTCACGCTACAGGCAAGGCTTTTTTTATCAGCGACCAAAAGTTGCGAACTTTATCGTCGATGTTCTCTACTAAATCCTTTCAGCAAAAATATGGCAACATCGCGAAATGATCAAGTATGACACATAGAATGGACCTGCTATCCCCGTTTAAATAAGAACATCTCATTTCAGTAGGCCTTTAAATGTAGCTAAAAAGTAGATAATGGTGTCACTATGTAAAAGTGCTTTGAGTCTCCAGAGAAAGAAAGCGCTATATAATGATAATTCACTTCACTGAAGTTGAGTAAGATGCGTTGTATAATCAATTTACAGTATTAAAAACCCCTTCAAGCTCCAGTCCACTACCAGAGTTCTTGGAGATTGAGGGTTCGACGCCGGATCTTAGTTGTTCCCAGATGTTGTTTCTAGTATCTGCTGGAGCCGTCCACCCAGCTTGGGGATTACGGTCTCCAGTGTCCCCATCACCACTGGTTTTGCCGTTAAAACCCACATTCTCTCAAGCCCTTCTTTCATCTCTTGGCATTTCTCAAGCTTTTCGTGTTCCTTTTTCCAGATGTTCGCTCTTAACTGCTACATCTATCACCACCGCTGTCGTCTGGTGATTATCCACCACCACTTTGTCAGGTTGCTTGGACGTCACCGTTTTATCAGTCTGGATCTGGAAGTCCCACGGGATCTCGGCCTGGTTGTTCATCCGGAAATGCTGTGATGTGTAATATCGCGATATCGGCGTGGACGACGTCACACGCAGTCTGGGTTTTCTGGGATGTCAACACAAGCAATGGTGTGGGAGAACTTCCTGGGAATGTAGTATGGTCTGAGTCCTACCGCCAGCAGCTCGATGTCCTTCCTGAACGATGCTTCCTTCACAGGTGTCACCTTCTGTTGTTAATAAACAGCCCGAGTTTTCTTTCTTTGTATTTGCCGCTGCGTTTAGTATCTCTCTCCGCTCTCACTGTTGTGAAGCCTAGTGGATCCACGGAGTGTTTCGTGTCGGCCAGGTTTCTATGAGGCACATTTAACTGCACCCTCCAAATGTCAGATCGTTCCTCACAAGGGTAGCCAGCTTGTCTGTCCTGTTAGCCAAATAGTTCACGTTCCCTATGACTACACCTTATTCCCAAAAGTATTTGGCCACCCATCCAAATGATCCGAATCCGGTGTCCTAATCACATGGTGTATAAAATCAAGCACTTAGGCATGGAGACTGTTTCTACAAACATTTGTGAAAGAACGGGCCGCTCTCAGGAGCTCAGTGATTTCCAGCCTAGAACTGTCATAGGATGCCACCTGTGCAACAAATCCAGATGTGAAATTTCCTCGCTCCTAAATATTCCAAAGTCAACTGTCGGCTTTATCGTGGGAACAGTTTGGAGCGGGGCCACTTCCATTTCCAACATGACTGTGCAACAGTGCGCAAAACAAGGTCCATAAAGACATGGATGACAGAGTCTGGTGTGGATGAACTGTACTGTAAAAAAAAAATTCTGTAAAAAAACGGTCATGTACTGGCAGCTACGGCTGCCAAACGAAAACCATAAAATTAAAGTAAAACATTGTAAACTAAATAATGATCAACAACATTATATTTACAGAAATTTTCATGAGACGTTTTGCGGGAAAATATCGTAATTTTACAGATTTTTACTAAATTATTAAGATCAACCACCTTTAATAAAGTGACGATGCAAACAGTTACCTTTATTCTACAGAGTTTTTCCAAATTATTACGATCAAACACCTTTAATGAAGTGACAATGCTGGCAGTTCCACAGAAAAATACCATTATTTTACAGATTTTTTCTGAATTGTTAAGATCAACCACTTTTAATAAAGTGACGATGCAAACAGTTCTGCAGAAATATATTTTTATTAGATTGTTAGTATGGACATATACTTTTATATAACAAGCTACATATTTAATGAAAGATAATTACTGTAATTTTACATGAATTTGAAAGTAATTTAAGAAAACAGAAAATGCTATGTATAATTAATTTGGTATATTTCTGTAAAAAAAAAAAGAAATATACATAGTTTGTCATTACTGGCATATTACTTAAAATAACAGGCGGATTGTTTATTTACAGATAATGTCTTCAATTCTACAGTTTTATAAACTATTTAAAAAAAATAGAAAAATTACAGTAGAAATTTAGAGTATTTTTTTTTACAGTGTGGCCTGCACAGAGTACTGACCTGACCCCGATAGAACACCTTTGGGATGACTTAGAACGGAGACTGAGAGCCAGGCCTTTTCGACCAACATCAGTGTGTGACCTCACCAATGCGCTTTTGGAAGAAATTCCTATAAACACACCTTGTGGACAGCCTTCCCAGAAGAGTTGAAGCTGTAATAGCTGCAAAAGGTGGACCGACGTCATATCGAACCCTATGGGTTAGGACTGGGATGGTGTGAGTCAAGGCTGGTGTTAGAATAATTATGTATATATTATCACACTAACTTTAGTATGCTTAAAGTCTGTTGCTTTAGTTATTAGCTATCGTGCTCAAGTTAGACTTTTCTAATCTATGCAAGGACAAAACTTCTTGTCTGAGGGGTGGCCTCAGCCGTAGATGTTATCTTTGTTTTAGCCCGCTAACAGCCAAGGACTTCAAGGACCTCAACGAAGATAAGATGACGATGAAGCAGGGACAAGGCGAAATCACAAGGCCCCCAGCACATTCCGTCACGTACTGTGCGTCCTGGACCTGCTTTGCATGATATATGTGACCACTCCTTTTAGAGGCGGCCTCAGTGATGTTGACTATGGGGAATTCTGAATAAAAAGAGGGACGCGGTAGCTGAACCTTAGAGCGTAGGGCGAGACTGTGACTAAGTGTGCAGCTCCATGCGTTCTCCTCATGAGCTAAATTGAACTCTGCATGATTCCTTGCTTCTTGTCTGATTAATAGATGTCATCAGTGTTTGAACCTGACACTGGTATATATAGTGTATCACCGGAACAGAGGGCTTGAACTTCCACCGCTTAGCTTCTAGCCTAGCCTTTACCTGGAGCTCCAGATCTGCAGCTGATCCGGGCTCGTCCCGTTGTTCCGAGTGAGAGCGGCTTCTCCCCTGAATCAAGGTTTCCGCTTCTATTGTCCTGAAAAGAAGAAAAGGTATCCGTAGGATATACAAATTTCGACACGGTAAATGCGCTACAAAAGATTGAAGTTAGCACGAAGCCAATACAATACTCAACCAAGTAGGATATGGACCGAGATACGCGGCCACTCGCGTCTGCTCCGGAAGGAAACCAAATTTAATGTAACGAAAAAACTCGCCACAACATAACCTTAGAGCGGGGGTGTCCAAACTTTTTCCACTGAGGGCCGCACACTGAAAATCAAAGCAAGCGGGGGCCATTTGGATATTTTTTATTTTAAAAACCAATACAATATATGTATAAAAAATATACATTTAGGCCTCCACTCAGGCTTGATACCGGGGACTCCAAAATGTTTAGGTTAAAAAAAAAAAAAAAAAATCATTATTTAGTATTATTATTATTATTATTATTATTATTATTATTACTATTCAAAGTTTAAATATCTAGATCAACATTAGTATTTTTTTTAGATTTAAGTTGTATGCCCTTTTTGTCAAATAAAACCCATTTTCTTATGGAAAAAAACACAAAATATGAAATATTTTCCCCCAATAAAATTTTAAAGTGGAACATTTCAGATTATATAATAATTGGAGCTCATAACATAACTCATAACAACATTGATTTTAATTTATTATTATTTTTTGAGCAATGACACTTAAAAAAAAAAAGTCCCACTAAAATGATTGGGGATCCAAAAGGGTCCTGCTCAGTAAAGTGTTAAAAAATAAATCGTAATTTTTTAAAAAACTGTTAACACAATAGTCTCGAGATCAACTTCAGATCTATCCGTCAATTATAACTTGTATTGTTGTTTATTATGTTCCTTGTTTGTTCATTTTAGGCCCTTCTTTAAAAAAACAAAACAAACATAGTTTTTTATATGGCAAACACAAAATATGCAACATTTTCCCCAAAGAATATCTCAAAGTGGAATATTTAATGTGACCTAATTGGAGCCTTGAATAGGTCAATAATTCATAATAACATTGTTTTTGATTCATTATTATGTTTTAAAGAAAGAAACAGCCTGCATGACAGCTTAGTGTTATTAGAGTCAACATAGCAACATTTTATTGTCACCCGTTTACTCTTTTATACCACTTTTTATGTTTCTTATTTTTTTTTACCGTATTTTTAGGGCGTGGGCCGTGGGACCGTTAAAAAATTACCTGCGGGCCGCAAATGGCCCCCGGGCCGCACTTTGGACATCCCTGCCTTAGAGGAAAATCTAATTAAAAAACATTTGTATGCGTGTACAACACTTAAAACCTTTATGGAATGGATTAACCAAAGAAATCAAACAAACACCAATATGATCCAGTTTAAAGGCCTACTGAAATGATTTTTTAAAATTTAAACGGGAATAGCAGATCCATTCTATGTGTCATACTTGATCATTTCGCGATATTGCCATATTTTTGCTGAAAGGATTTAGTAGAGAAAATCGACGATAAAGTTCGCAACTTTTGCTCGCTGATAAAAAAAAGCCTTGCCTGTACCGGAAGTAGCGTGACGTCACAGGAGCTAGTATTCCTCACTATTCCCCATTGTTTACAATGGAGCGAGAGAGATTCGGACCGAGAAAGTGATGATTACCCCATTAATTTGAGCGAGGATGAAAGATTCGTAGATGAGGAACGTTACAGTGAAGGACTTGAGAGGCAGTGATGGACGTATCTTTTTTCGCTCTGACCGTAACTTAGGTACAAGCTGGCTCATTGGATTCCACACTCTCCTTTTTCTATTTTGGATCACGGATTTGTATTTTAAACCACCTCGGATACTATATCCTCTTGAAAATGAGAGTCGAGAACGCGAAATGGACATTCAGTGCCTTTTATCTCCACGACAATACATCGGCGAAATGCTTTAGCTACGAGCTTAACGTGATAGCATCGTGCTTTAACTGCATATAGAAACAGAAGAAATAAACCCCTGACTGGAAGGATAGATAGAAAATCAACAATACTATTAAACCGTGGACATGTAAATACACGGTTAATGCTTTCCAGGCTGGCGAAGGTTAACAATGCTGTGCTAACGACGCCATTGAAGCTAACTTAGCAACCGGACCGCACAGAGCTATGCTAAAAACATTAGCTCTCCACCTACGCCAGCCAGCCCTCATTTGCTCATCAACACCCGTGCTCACCTGCGTTCCAGCGATCGGCAGAAGGACGAAGGACTTCACCCGATGCGTTTGGCGGCCCGGAGACGTAGGAAGTCAAGGTGAGGTCGGCGGCTAGCGCGGCTAGCGCGGCTAGCGCGAATAGCGCGAATAGCGCTCCAACAAAGTCCTCCTGGTTGTGTTGCTGTAGTCCGCTGCTAATACACCGATCCCACCTACAACTGTCTTCTTTGCAGCCTTCATTGTTCATTAAAAAAATTGCAAAAGATGTCCAGAATACTGTGGAATTATGAAATGAAAACAGAGCTTTTTGTATAGGATCCTACGGGGTACCATAGCTTCCGTTACTCTGACTTCGTCACGCGCATACGTCATTATACCGCGACGTTTCAGCCGGATATTTCCCGGGAAATTTTAAATGTCACTTTATAAGTTAACCCGGCCGTATTGGCATGTGTTGCAATGTTAAGATTTCATCATTGATATATAAACTATCAGTAGTAGTGGCTTTCAGTAGGCCTTTAAGAGACAGTTCTAACTACAAGTGTTCACAAAGTACAAAGGAGAACAATTCCTTGTTCTGTTACGTAGAACAAGAAAATGGGATAACATTTCTATGATATGAAAAGGGGTAAGATTAAATAAGCTATGCTGCTTCCTATTCCTTTTCGGACGTGCTGTAATGACACAACTGGAAATATGTGACGCAGTACATTGTATCGTATGCATGTTCCAAATAAACTGAATCTGAACCGTGCTCACCTAATCACCGGACGGTACACACGCTCAATGACTCTCAAATTGATGCAAAACACAACTCTAACGCAGGAATGAACAACAGGTGTTTTTTTTCCAAGTGCACATTTCCTCGACACCGCTGTTAAAAAATGTTCATCTATTCTTGTCAAATAAAAATAACACATGTACACATTTTCCAGCTGTTTTGCGCATTTTGTTCAACCAAAAAAACACACGGATGA
>NC_084739.1:11687849-11745349 GCF_033978785.1 Entelurus aequoreus | reverse complement strand
GGGGGTCTACAAGGAATTATATTTCAACACAAGTGTTCCGACAGGACAGCAGAATGAAGAGATTCGGCACATTTCTTCTCCTAGAGCTGCAGCTCTAGTTCGAGGCTCGCTGAAACAAATAAAGCTTTTTGTGCGACGATTCCTCTCGGCCTCTCCTCGGCTCATCACCCATCAAATATATACAACACCCCAACATGAAAGTCCAAATGCATGTATAACCCACATTATTTGCAAAGTATCAATTTTGTGCACAACTTAGCACAGATCTATAGTCAAAAGTGTACTTATTTTGGGAGCTAATGGGATCCTTGCATTTAAAATACTAATATTCGAATAGTGCACTTTTCCTAACTTTGTCTAATAAGTAGAGATGTCCGATAATATCGGCCTGCCGTTATTATCAGCCGATAAATGCTTTAAAATGTAGTATCGGGAATTATTGGTATCGTTTTTTATTATTATCAGTATCGTTTTTTTTATTTTTTTCATTTTTTTTATTTTTTTTTATTTTTTATTAAGTCAACATAAAAAACACAAGATACACTTACAATTAGTGCACCAACCCAAAAAAACTCCCTCCCCCATTTACACTCATTCACACAAAAGGATTGTTTCTTTCTGTTATTAATATTCTGGTTCCTACATTATATATCAATATATATCATTACAGTCTGCAAGGGATACAGTCCGTAAGCCCACATGATTGTGCGTGCTGCTGGTCCACTAATAGTACTAACCTTTAACAGTTAATTTGACTCATTTTCATTAATTACTAGTTTCTATGTAACTGTTTTTATATTGTTTTACTTTCTTTTTTATTCAAGAAAATGTTTTTAATTAATTTATCTTATTTTATTATTATTTTTTTTAAAAAAGGACCTTATCTTCACCATACCTAGTTGTCCAAATTAGGCATAATAATGTGTTAATTCCACGACTGTATACATCGGTATCGGTAATTAAGAGTTGGACAATATTGGAATATCGGATATCGGCAAAAAGCCATTATCGGACATCCCTACTAATAAGTCTATACTTGTGATAGTGTTTACTCACATGTCACATCTGTACTCAGCCATGCAATCGGTGGTCCATATAGTTGCATATGTGTGTGTGTTGTGTGTGCGTGTGTGTTTGTGTTTGGTATCGGTATCCGTGCCTACATATGTAAAAATGGGGGATATGGGGTCAATCAATCAATCAAAGTTTATTTATATAGCGCTAAATCACGAGTGTCTCAAAGTGCTGCAGAAGCCACAACGCCATCCTCGGCTCAGATCCCACATCAGGGCAAGGAAAAACTCAACCCAATGGGATGACAATGAGAAACCTTGCAGATGTGGGTAAATATGGGGCAATAACTACGAAAAGTACACTTCACTCATTAACGGTGTTACAAAAAAGATCAGTTAGAATAATACATAATGTTGGATATAGAGAACATACAAACACTTTATTTATTGATTAAAAAATACATAGTGAATTTGCAAACAGCTAAAATTATCAAGAATGTACAACAATTCTTCTCAACAAAAGAGGAGAAATATAATATTAGAGAAACATGTCATTTAAATGCTTAAGACCTTCAGTATATCAGTTCAATTATGGAATGGATTAAGCAAATAAATCAAACAATGTACTAATATAATCCATTTCAAGAAACTCTTCAAACTTAAAATGTTTACAAAGCACAAAGAAGAAGAACCATGATAAACATTCTGAATTTATTTCATGCACCCATTCATTTTCTAGATAATCTTACTCATCTCACCATATGCAATACAACTTACTTCACCAATTATAATTTATTTATTTATTTATATCGTTATTACTTATGGAGTATATTGTGGATAAATTGAGAACAGGAAGTGAACAAAAGTTTTAGCAACTGCTATGTAAAGGAAAATGGGTAGGAAATAAATAAGCTCTGCATTTTCCTACTCCTTTTCGAACATGTTGAATAGAGCAGTGTTTTTCAACCACTGTGCTGTGAGATACAGTCTGGTGTGCCGTGGGAGATTATGTCATTTCACTTAATTGGGTTAAAAATATTTTTTGCAAACCAGAAATTATAATTTGCAAATATTATGCCGTTGTTGAGTGTCGGTGCTGTCTAGAGCAGAGTAACCGTGTTATACTCTTCCATATCGGGTAGCTAATTGCTTTTGTAGATGTCGGGAACATGGTTTGTTGTCGTGATCACAATATGCATACGACAGCGGGTAAAAAGGTATCTAATGCTTAAACCAAAAGTAAACAAAAGGGGAGTGCCACTAAGAAAAGTCATTGAAGCTTAGGGAAGGCCAGGGGCGTCACTAGCTTTTAAGGACAGGGGGGGGGGGCTTAGCCCCCAGGAGATGCACAGGATGCGAGCGAACGTAGCGCACGAGCACAAAACTTCACAAACGGCTAACAAAGACTTATAAATTATTCATTGTTATTATTATTATTTCAGTCGGTTTATTTTCAATCTGTGTTCAGTACAACAACAAACAAGAAACAATTACTTGCATGATCCTTCAAGATACACTGAAACACAATGAAAGTGGTGGCATTAGCCTCTATGTTATTCATTCACAACATAGAGGCTAATGCCCACCACTTTCGCTCACAATACAATAATTGTTTGTTCCCAAATATTTTGAAGTTGCACAGATTACATTTTGGGCACATATGTGACTAAAATGGTTGTAAATTCAAGCCCTGGAAATATTACTTAATTACTTGAATTAAAGTAATATCTGGATCGGGATGATTTGGCTTGTATATAACATATATAACATACAGTATACTGTATATAAAAGTTTCTCATTTCTATTCAGACTTCCATATATATTTAATAAATAAGAAAGACTTAGAGTCTGTCTGCTGATCTGAAAAAGAGCCAATGCTGTCAAAGAGCCGAGGGACCATCTTCAAAGTGCAATGCTGAAACAAATAATGCAAACAATAACATGTAACTTCCAGGGCTTGAGATTAACGTAGTTCCGTCGTCGGTAAAAAAAAATGCACGGGACGAAATTAAATGCTCCCCGGGACGATGGCTTTTAACCATTTTTTTTCTTTTTCTTTTTATGTATTTATTCATTTTACATTTTATATTAAATGTCTTGGTTTTTCCACCCTCTGAAAATCCTATGAAATGTTTAACAAGCCATCCTATAATAATACAACAGCTATTAATGTAACAATACAATAAAACAAATATGTTTATTATATATATATTTTCATTATTTTAACAATAGGCTAATGTATATTACTTTATATAGATTCTACAAGAAACACAAAACTTAAAAACTAAATGATTTACAATTGCAGACACAAGGTTCTTGTTCTGCAGTGCTGTGTGCTAATGTGCTTCGTACACCTGCAGGACCGCAAGCAAAGTCGCAGAGAAAATGCGGACTGGATTTTGAGTAATGTGGGCATTTTCTGTATGAACAAGTGGAATGGATTGGATAGCGACACACTAAAGGGGCTCTCTAACTTATGCTATGAAGTGAGGAGAAACTGAGTGAATAATGACAGGTTATATGATTATGTATTTAAACTCATATTCGGGCAACTTTATAATGAATATGTCGGCATGTATTTGTAAAAAAAAAAAAAAAAAAAAAAAAAAGATTATTTTATTTTTTGTATTTATTTTTTTTAACACCAAATTATTTAGGGGGGCTTAAGAACATTTTAGGGGGGCTTGAGCCCCCCTAAAATAGGCCTAACAACGCCAATGGGGAAGGCTATGGAAAACTAAACTAAACTAAACTGAACTGGCTGCAAAGTAAACAAAAACAGAATGCTGGACGACAGCAAAGACTTGCAGCGTGTGGAGCTGAGAAGGCGTCCACAAAGTACATCCGTACATGACATGACAATCTACAAAGAAGAATCGCAACAACTTAAATAGTCTTGATTGCTAAAACAAAGCAGGTGCGAGGAATAGCGCTTAAAGGAAGACATGGAAAGCCACCAAAATAGGAGCGCAAGACAAGAACTAAAACACTACACACAAGAAAACACCCAAAAACTCAAATTAAGTCACAGTGTGATGTGACAGGTCGTGACAGTACACATACTTTGAGACAAGAGCTATAGTGATGCATGGTTGATTATGATTTGAATTCATATCCAACACTTGCGAGAACAACTTTTTACTATCGATTAATTTAATTTTTTAATGTTTTCTGCTGGTGATGTGCCTCTGGATTTTTTCAGTAAAAAAAATGTGACTTGGCTTAAAAAAGGTTGAAAAACACTGGAATAGGGAAACTGGAAATTGTGATGCATCATGTTGTATGCATGCATGTTCGAAATAAACTCAAACTCAAACTCAAATATTCGCACTACTGGTCAGATCTTGTTTTATCGGCCTTGCTGCAGGCCACAGCATTACATGCATCATTTGACCATATCTCATGCAATGCTTGATTTGAAATGATTGTTTTGATTAGGGATGTCTGATAATATCGGACTGCCGATATTACCGGCCGATAAATGCCTTAAAATGTAATATCGGAAATTATCGGTATCGGTTCAAAATTATCGGTATCGGTTTCAAAAAGTTAAATTTATGACTTTTTAAAACGCTGCTGTGTACACGGACGTAGGGAGAAGTACGGAGCGCCAATAAACCTTAAAGGCACTGCCTTTGCGTGCCGGCTAAATCACATAATATCTACAGGTTTTCACACACACAAGTAAATGCAAGGCATACTTGGTCAACAGCCATACAGGTCACACTGAGGGTGAGCGTATAAACAACTTTAACACTGTTACAAATATGCGCCACACTGTGAATCCACACCAAACAAGAATGGAGAACATCCGCACAGTAACACAACATAAACACAACAGAACAAATACCCAGAATCCCTTGCAGCACTAACTCTTCCAGGACGCTACAATATACACCCCCGGCTACTCCCTACCCCCACCCACCTCAACCCCGCCCACCTCAACCTCCTCATGCTCTCTCAGGAAGAGCATGTCCCAAATTCCAAGCTGCTGTTTTGAGGTATGTTAAAAAAAAAATAATGCACTTCAATAATAACTTCCATAACTTGAGTTGATTTATTTTGGAAAACCTTGTTACATTGTTTAATGCATCCAGCGGGGCATCACAACACAATTAGGCATAATAATGTGTTAATTCCATGACTGTGTAACCTATTTTTATGGGCATGCCTCTTTATGATGTTAAGTTCCTGTTATAAGCTGTTTTACAGTATATGCTTTGAGCTCTTATTTTGAAGGCGCCTAGAGCGGAAGTGATGACATGTGGTGTGGAGCGGAGGTTTTGAAAGAAGGTAAATAAAGTGGTCCTCGTGTGAACTGGAGCCTCCGTGTTTGTTATGTTGTAGTTTTATACAGTATAGGCGATATTTATAAACCCTCGGTTACACTGGTGGCAGCGGTGGGATATAGGTCCCGCAAAAGAAAGACGTTTAATTACTGCAAAGTTCTGAGAGTCAGTTAGCTTCATAGTTAGCCGCAGCTAGCAACGGCGGAGCGTCGTCTTGTCAGAAAACACGGAGGCTCCAGTTCACACGAGGACCACTTTATTTACCTTCTTTCAAAACCTCCGCTCCACACTACATGTCATCACTTCCGCTCTAGGCGCCTTCAAAATAAGAGCTCAAAGCATATACTGTAAAACAGCTTATAACAGGAACTTAAAGGCCTACTTAAATGAATTTTTTTTATTTAAACGGGGATAGCAGATCTATTCTATGTGTCATACTTGATCATTTCGCGATATTGCCATATTTTTGCTGAAAGGATTTAGTATAGAACAACGACGATAAAGATCGCAACTTTTGGTATCTGATAAAAAAAGGCTTGCCCCTACCGGAAGTAGCGTGACGTAGTCAGTTGAACATATACGCAAAGTTCCCTATTGTTTACAATGATGGCCGCATGAAGTGAGAGAGATTCGGACCGAGAAAGCGACAATTTCCCCATTAATTTGAGCGAGGATGAAAGATTTGTGGATGAGTAAAGTGCAAGTGAAGGACTAGTGGGGAGTTGAAGCTATTCAGATAGGGAAGATGCTGTGAGAGCCGGGGGTGACCTGATATTCAGCTGGGAATGACTACAACAGTAAATAAACACAAGACATATATATACTCTATTAGCCACAACACAACCAGGCTTATATTTAATATGACACAAATTAATCCTGCATAAAAACACCTACGTCTTTGTTATGCTAACTCCTAGCTCGTATGCTAGCTCCTAGCTCCATAGAACACGCCAATACAATTCAAACACCTGATCAACACACACAATCACTCAGCCCAAAAGACCGTTCACCTAACCCAAGGTTCATAAAGCTTATATATTTTAAAAAAGTTACGTACATACGCAAAAAAAAAGTTGCGCACATTCGGTCAAGCGATCAAATGTTTAGAAGCCAAAGCTGCATACTCACGGTAGCACGTCTGCGTCTTTGTCATCCAAATCAAAGTAATCCTGGTAAGAGTCTGTGTTGTCCCAGTTCTCTACAGGCGTCTGTGTATTGAAGTCAAAAGTCCTCCTGGTTAGAGTCTCTGTTATCCGAGTTCTTCCATCTTGACTGCATCTTTCGGGAATGTAAACAAAGACGCGCCGGCTGTGTACTGTTGTTGCTGACTTCGTTCGAAAAATACGTCCGTTTCGCACCGACAACTTTCTTCTTTGCTTGCTCGGCTTCTTTCTCCATAATGCAATGAACATAATTGCAACAGATTCACGAACACAGATGTCCAGAATACTGTGGAATTATGAAATGAAAACAGAGCTTTTTCGTATTGGCTTCAATGTGGAAGGCATACCCGTGTTCCCCGGGCTACGTCACGCGCACACGTCATCCTCAGAGGCGTTTCGAACCGGAAGTTTAGCGGCAAATTTAAAATGTCACTTTATAAGTTAACCCGGCCGTATTGGCATGTGTTATAATGTTAAGATTTCATCATTTATATATAAACTATCAGACTGCGTGGTCGGTAGTAGTGGCTTTCAGTAGGCCTTTAACATCATAAAGAGGCATGCCCATAAAAATAGGTTACAACTGTATATATCGGTATCGGTTGATATCGGACAATATCGGATATCGGCAAAAAAAGGCATTATTGGACATCTCTAGTTTTGATGCATCGGTTTTTATATTTTTGCTACTACGAACATGCAAAAGCAATCACGCATTCAAATGAATGAACTTTCCACTACGGAGCAATTTGATGCATGTCTTGTATTAATAAGCATGTGATCCTTATTTTGCTTATTTTAAATGCTTTTCCAGGAGTGTGATTTGCAACGATCCAGAGATATCCCTCGTGCCTGTGGGGTTCCCGGTGGACACGTCCAAGCTCCGCATCGAGAAGACGGCCATCCAGAGGGTACCGAGCGAAGCCTTCAACTACCTCTCCAGTCTGGAGTTCCTGTGGATGTCCTTCAACACGCTCTCCGTCCTCAGCGCCGACAGCTTCCGGGGCCTCTTCAACCTGGAGGAGCTGCGCCTGGACGGCAACGCGCTCGTCGCCTTCCCCTGGGAGTCGCTGACGGACATGCCCAGTCTGAGACTTCTGGATTTGCACAACAACCAGCTCACCTCGCTTCCGGCGGAGGCCAACGCACACATCAGGAACCTCACCTACCTGGACCTGTCCAGCAACAGCCTGCTCACCTTGCCCGCCACGGTGCTCTCCAACTGGCTGGCGGTGAAACCGGCACAGGGCCCGGAGAGCTCCAAGATGATCCTGGGTAATTATGGCCATTCATAAAACTAAGCACATCTGAACAAACCAATTTCAAACTATCTTGTATTGGATGACAGGGCAGCAACCTTTCATGAATTTTGCGTATTTTTCATAAACATTACGCAAAGAAACACTTGTGCCGATCAAACTTGCTCAATCATTATATTTTTATGATTATATACAGCAGAGTTTTTCTACCACTGTGAGATACAGACTGGTGTGCTGTGGGAGATGATCTAATTTCACCTATTTGGGTTAAAAATATTTTTTGCAAACCAGTAATTATAGTCTGCAAATGATATGTTGTTGTTGAGAATACTCTTCCATATCAGTAGGTGGCAGCCGGTAGCTAATTGCTTTGCAAATGTCGGAAACAGCGGAAGGCAGTGTGCAGGTAAAAAGGAGTAACGCTTAAACCAAAAATAAACAAAAGGTGAGTGCCCCTAAGAAAAGGGATTGAAGCTTAGGGAAGGCTATGCAGAACGAAACTAAAACTGAACTGGCTACAAAGTCAACAAAAACAGAATGCTGGACGACAGCAAAGACTTACTGTGGAGCAAAGACAAGGTACATGACAATCAACAATGTTCACACAAAGCAGGATAAAAACTACTGAAATATTCTTGATTGCTAAAACAAAGTAGGAAATATGGCTCAAAGGAAGACATGAAACTGCTACAGGATAATACCTAAAAAATAGAAAAAGCCACCAAAAATAGGAGCGCAAAGACAAGAATTAAAACATTATACACAGGAAAACAGCAAAAAACTCGAAATAAGTCAGGGCGTGATGTGACAGGTGGTGACAGTACACCTACTTTGAGACAAGAGCCATAGTGATGCATGCTTGGTTATGGTTTAAAGTCATATCCAACAATTGCGACAACGACTTTTTACTGTCATCTGAGTTTCGTTTTTTAACGATTTCTGCTAGTGGTGTGCTTCCGCATTTTATCAACGCAAAAAATGTGCCTTGGCTCAAAAAAGGTTGAAAAACACTGGCCAAAAGTTTGGACACGCCTTCTCATTCAATGGGTTTTCTTTATTTTCATACTATTGTAGATCGGGGGTGTCAAACTCATTTTAGTTTGAGGGGCCACATGGAGAAAAATCTACTCCCAAGTGGGCCAAACTGGTAAAATCATGGCATGATAACCTAAAAATAAAGACACCTTTGGATTGTTTCCTTTGTTTAAAAATAAAACACGTACGTTTTGAAAATGTACAAATCATAATATTGTTTTTTTTACACTTACATATTGCGGTTAATAGTATTCTATCTTCATCTGTCGTTGTTTACGCGTTCTGAATAAATGATGTGATAATGTTCATCAGTCAAACAGGTGGAATTGAGTCTGGCCGAGTTTTAAAATGTTAATTTTTAATCTATCAAGATAAAAAAAATGTATAACAAAAATCAATTACAGGATGTTATTTGTGTACTAGTTTACTCATTTTCCTCAACTGTTGTACTAACATGTGGTTTATTCTGTACACATCATCTACAATAATACAAAGAATTGCTATAGCGACATCCGGTGGACACATTTAGAACAGCAATTTCTTTCATTAAAGGATTTCAGTTCATTTTTATACTTAGCAAACTCATCCCGCGGGCCAGGTAAACCGTGTTCGCGGGCTTGATCCGGCCCACGGACCGCATGTTTGACACCCCTGTTGTAAATTGTCACTGAAGGCATCAAAACTATGAATGAACACATGTGGAGTTATGTACTTAACAAAAAAAGGCTGAAATAACCGAAAACATGTTTTATATTCTAGTTTCTTCAAAATAGCCACCCTTTGCTTTGTTTACTGTTTTGCACACTCTTGGCATTCTCTCGATGAGCTTCAAGAGGTAGTCACCTGAAAGGGTTTTCACTTCACAGGTGTGCTTGAAGCTCATCCAGAGAATGCCAAGAGTGTGCAAAGCAGTAATCAGAGCCAAGGGTGGCTATTTTGAAGAAACTAGAATATAAAACATGTTTGCACACTCTTGGCATTCTCTGGATGAGCTTCAAGAGGTAGTCACCTGAAAGGGTTTTTACTTTACTTCACAGGTGTGCTTGAAGCTCATCCAGAGAATGCCAAGAGTGTGCAAAGCAGTAATCAGAGCCAAGGGTGGCTATTTTGAAGAAACTAGAAACATATTTTCAGTTATTTCACCCTTTTTTTGTCAAGCACATACCTCCACATGTGTTCATTCATAGTTGTGATGCCTTCAGGGACAATCTACAATGTAAATACAAATGAAAATAAAGAAAACACATTGAATGAGGAGCAGGTGTGTCCAAACTTTTGGCCTGCACTGTATATTACTAAATATCGCAACAATTGCGCAGATTAATCACGCAATTCATTTTGACTGCACATGCTCCACTTCCTGCAAGGTGGCACAGGTTTTTATTAAAGCCATTAAAAATAGCGAGTTAACTCATGTGATTAGTTACAAACAATTCTTGCATTAATCATGTACAAACGCAGATTAATCACAAATTTTATTTTGAGCGTCCATGTTCCTTGAGCTTAACAGGGGATGGTTACCTGAAAGGTGTGTGTTATACAGTCAGTGCACAGATGAGTGACGAGACTCTAGACCAGGGATGTACCGTACTGTAAAACCCATTTTCATTGAGGGCCACATCGCAGTAATGGCTGCTTTCAGAGGGACGCTTTTTAAAAATTAATTTACATTATGCATGCGGGTAATAACCTGTTATTAATCATGATTAATCGAAATGCATATGCATTTTGGTTATTTGATTATTTTTAATGTGTAACTTGCTTTAAAATCATAAATAAAGGTGACAAGCAGATATTGAACTATTTGTTTTTATCTCAGAAAAATAATTTAGCAATAAGATTAACATTAAGATTAGTTTATTTCAAAGGGGACAATGCAATTTTATAAAAAACACATGACTACAGATGGTTAAAAAAGCCAGAATTAGCCAGAAGGCTGGTTTTCATATGTAGTAAAAAAGGCAGTAAAATTACAATTTCAAAGGAAAAGAGAGAA
Source organism: Entelurus aequoreus (assembly GCF_033978785.1). Lineage (NCBI taxonomy): Eukaryota > Metazoa > Chordata > Actinopteri > Syngnathiformes > Syngnathidae > Entelurus > Entelurus aequoreus. The sequence continues at coordinate 11,734,594 of NC_084739.1, read as the reverse complement.
AAATAATATAATAAAAAATAAAATACAACATCACAACATAACATTCATCATAGCATCAAAACAGGCTCATCTTTTAGTGTTCGCAGCTGCAGGCGTTGATAAGCCACATTTTACATTTTTTTGTGAAGGCCTTGTATGTTGTGAGCAGTTTACAGTACAATATATGATAATATAATTGGCATGATCAGATAATATTAAAGTTAAAAATCTGCATTTTTTTTTTTCTGTCAAAATTTAAAGAACGAATGAATTTAGTCCATCCATCCATCCATCCATCCATCCATCTTCTTCCGCTTATCCGAGGTCGGGTTGCGGGGGCAGCAGCTTAAGCAGGGAAGCCCAGACTTCCCTCTCCCCAGCCACTTCGTCCAGCTCCTCCCGGGGGATCCCGAGGCGTTCCCAGGCCAGCCGGGAGACATAGTCTTCCCAACGTGTCCTGGGTCTTCCCCGTGGCCTCCTACCAGTCGGACGTGCCCTAAACACCTCCTTAGGGAGGCGTTCGGGTGGCATCCTGACCAGATGCCCGAACCACCTCATCTGGCTCCTCTCCATGTGGAGGAGCAGCGGCTTTACTTTGAGTTCCTCCCGGATGGCAGAGCTTCTCACCCTATCTCTAAGGGAGAGCCCCGCCACCCGGCGGAGAAAACTCATTTCGGCCGCTTGTACCCGTGATCTTGTCCTTTCGGTCATCACCCAAAGCTCATGACCATAGGTGAGGATGGGAACGTAGATCGACCGGTAAATTGAGAGCTTTGCCTTCCGGCTCAGCTCCTTCTTCACCACAACGGATCGATACAGCGTCCGCATTACTGAAGACGCCGCACCGATCCGCCTGTCGATCTCACGATCCACTCTTCCCTCACTCGTGAACAAGACTCCGAGATACTTGAACTCCTCCACTTGGGGCAGGGTCTCCTCCGCAACCCGGAGATGGCACTCCACCCTTTTCCGGGCGAGAACCATGGATTCGGACTTGGAGGTGCTGATTCTCATCCCAGTCGCTTCACACTCAGCTGCGAACCGATCCAGCGAGAGCTGAAGATCCTGGCCAGATGAAGCCATCAGGACCACATCATCTGCAAAAAGCAGAGACCTAATCCTGCAGCCACCAAACCGGATCCCCTCAACGCCTTGACTGCGCCAAGAAATTCTGTCCATAAAAGTTATGAACAGAATGGGTGACAAAGGGCAGCCTTGGCGGAGTCCAACCCTCACTGGAAACGTGTCCGACTTACTGCCGGCAATGCGGACCAAACTCTGGCATTGATCATACAGGGAGCGGACCGAATGAATTTAGTAATAAATAAATAAATAAATAAATTTTTTTTTTTTTTTTATTGAAACCCATTTTTTCCAGGCTTTCGCGGGCCACATAAGATGATGTGGCGGGCCAGAACTGTCCCCCCGGGCCTTGAGTTTGACACCTGTGCTCTAGAGCTTGTGTTCAGTCGCAAATTTCCCTTCAAAATACTCCCTGACAGGACTTTAGATAAAACTGTTTCCAAGTTTTGAGCAAATAAGTAAAACAAACAAGTAAAACATTTAAACCAGTTCTAATATGACATTCAGACAGTGAAATTACATTTATGTCAAAATAATGCGTCAAAGTAATTTACTGCGGTTAATTACGATTAATTAAAATGCAAAACCTGATTAAAAATGTAATCGTCTGACAGAATTAATTCATATTCTTACAAATTTGTCCGTCAAAACTAACAAGTTAACCCATAAGATTAATCACAAAAAAATATGGCATTAAACATGCATATGTGCAAAATGATCACATTTATTTTGCCCGCAATTACTCCTTTATCCCATCCTTGGATGGTTACTTAAAAAATGGGGCACAGGTTGTTAAACGGTCAATGATCAGGTCAACGCATACATTTTTTTCTGTCAAATTTGAAAGAACGAATGCATTTAGTAAAAAAAAATAACAATAAAAATAAGTATTTTATTGAAACACATTTTTTCCAGGCTTTCGCGGGCCACATAAGATGATGTGGCGGGCCAGAAGTGTCCCCCCGGGCCTTGAGTTTGACACCTGTGCTCTAGACTGTGGTGTTCAGTCGCAAATTTCCCTTCAAAATACTTCCTGACAGGACTTTAGATAAAACTGTTTCCAAGTTTTGAGCAAATAAGTAAAACAAACAAGTAAAACATTTAAACCAGTTCTAATATGACATTCAGACAATGAAATTACATTTATGTCAAAATAATGCGTAAAAGTAATATACTGCGGTTAATTACGATGAATTAAAATGCAAAACCTGATTAAAAATGTAATCGTCTGACAGAATTAATTCATATTCTTACTTGTCTGTCAAAACTAACAAGTTAACTCATAAGATTAATCACAAAAAAATATGGCATTAAACATGCATATGTGCAGAATGATCACATTTATTTTGCCCGCAATTACTCCTTTATCCCATCCTTGGATGGTTACTTAAAAGGGGGGCACAGGTTGTTAAATGGTCAGTGATCAGGTCAACGCATACATTTTTTTCTGTCAAATTTGAAAGAACGAATGCATTTAGTAAAAAAAAATAACAATAAAAATAAGTATTTTATTGAAACCCATTTTTTCAGGCTTTCGCTGGCCACATAAATTGATGTGGCGGGCCAGAACTGGCCCCCCGGGCCTTGAGTTTGACACCTGTGCTCTAGAACGTTGTGTTCAGTCGCAAATTTCCCTTCAAAATACTCCCTGAAAGGACTTTAGATAAAACTGTTTCCAAGTTTTGAGCAAATAAGTAAAACAAACAAGTAAAACATTTAAACCAGTTCTAATATGACATTCAGACAATGAAATTACATTTATGTCAAAATAATGCGTAAAAGTAATTTACTGCAGTTAATTACGATTAATTAAAATGCAAAACCTGATTAAAAATGTAATCGTCTGACAGAATTAATTTATATTCTTACACATTTGTCTGTCAAAACTAACAAGTTAACTCATAAGATTAATCACAAAAAAACATGCATATGTGCAGAATGATCACATTTATTTTGCCCGCAATTACTCCTTCATCCCATCCTTGGATGGTTACTTAAAAGGGGGGCACAGGTTGTTAAACGGTCAATGATCAGGTCAACGCATACATTTTTTTCTGTCAAATTTGAAAGAACGAATGCATTTAGTAAAAAAAATAACAATAAAAACAAGTATTTTATTGAAACCCATTTTTTCCAGGCTTTCGCGGGCCACATAAAACGATGTGGCGGGCCAGAACTGTCCCCCCGGGCCTTGAGTTTGACACCTGTGCTCTAGACCTTGTGTTCAGTCGCAAATTTCCCTTCAAAATACTCCCTGAAAGGACTTTAGATAAAACTGTTTCCAAGTTTTGAGCAAATAAGTAAAACAAACAAGTAAAACATTTAAACCAGTTCTAATATGACATTCAGACAATGAAATTACATTTATGTCAAAATAATGCGTCAAAGTAATTTACTTCGGTTAATTACGATTAATTAAAATGCAAAACCTGATTAAAAATGTAATCGTCTGACAGAATTAATTCATATTCTTACAAATTTGTCTGTCAAAACTAACAAGTTAAGTCATAAGATTAATCACAAAAAAACATGCATACGTGCAGAATGATCACATTTATTTTGCCCGCAATTACTCCTTTATCCCATCCTTGGATGGTTACTTTAAAAGGGGGGCACAGGTTGTTAAACGGTCAGTGATCAGGTCAACGCCTACATTTTTTTCTGTCAAATTTGAAAGAACGAATGCATTTAGTAAAAAAAAATAACAATAAAAACAAGTATTTTATTGAAACCCATTTTTTCAGGCTTTCGCGGGCCACATAAGATGATGTGGCGGGCCAGAACTGGCCCCCCGGGCCTTGAGTTTGACACCTGTGCTCTAGAGCTTGTATTCAGTCGCAAATTTCCCTTCAAAATACTCCCTGAAAGGACTTTAGATAAAACTGTTTCCAAGTTTTGAGCAAATAAGTAAAACAAACAAGTAAAACATTTAAACCAGTTCTAATATGACATTCAGACAATGAAATTACATTTATGTCAAAATAATGCGTCAAAGTAATTTACTGCGGTTAATTACGATTAATTAAAATGCAAAACCTGATTAAAAATGTAATCGTCTGACAGAATTAATTCATATTCTTACAAATTTGTCTGTCAAAACTAACAAGTTAACTCATAAGATTAATCACAAAAAAATATGGCATTAAACATGCATATGTGCAGAATGATCACATTTATTTTGCCCGCAATTACTCCTTTATCCCATCCTTGGATGGTTACTTAAAAGGGGGGCACAGGTTGTTAAACGGTCAGTGATCAGGTCAACGCCTACATTTTTTTCTGTCAAATTTGAAAGAACGAATGCATTTAGTAAAAAAAATTAACAAAAAAAAAAAAAGTATTTTATTAAAACCCATTTGTTCCAGGCTTTCGCGGGCCACATAAGATGATGTGGCGGGCCAGAAGTGTCCCCCCGGACCTTGAGTTTGACACCTGTGCTCTAGACTGTGGTGTTCAGTCGCAAATTTCACTTCAAAAATACTCCCTGACAGGACTTTAGATAAAACTGGTACCAAGTTTTGAGCAAATACATGACATGCATTCAAGTCAAACATTCCGAAAATGTTCCTAAATTTACATTCTGACAATGAAAGTGTTTTTTTTTAATTATGCAAGTGAGTTATTAATCCAAATTCAAAAGTGTAAATGTTCTTTTTTTTTTTTCCCAAAAATGTATGGTTTGACAGAACTAATATAAATATAACTGAAATATTCATTTACAGCGCAGGTGTGCCCTCATTTTGGTTTTCTGAGGTAAAAAAACCCATAGTGAGCTAAAACATGCCTGTCTGTTTTATATGTAAAATCAGTCTAGTAAAAAAACAACAAAATGAGGGCAACACATTTAAACATAATTAAGAGACTTTTTCATCAGTGTAACGTATCCAATTATTATCTTTAATTGACTTTAAAACAGGGTTTTAGGGACTATGATACAGTGAAAGCGTCTTCGGCTTCTCGATAAACTGATTTTTCGAAGCAGTGGAGTTTTCTGCGTAGGAACTAGGACGTTCACTTCGTCTTTAAAAAGTCACTGAAATTAGCTTAGTGGTTTGGAAAAGATGCTTTTCTTAATTTTTTTTAAGCTGCTGAACCAGTTTTCACATTCTAAGAACTCTGCTTTAGAGCTAATTTTGTTGGTCGTGACGTTTTTGGATGTCGGGTGTTGCTCAGCGTTCAGTCGCATGTTAAAATTCCTTTAAAAAGTCACTGATATTAGCTTAGTGGGTTGGAAAAGATGCTTTTCTTAATTTTTTTTAAGCTGCTGAACCAGTTTTCACATTCTAAAAACTCTGCTTTAGAGCCAATTTTGTTGGTCTTGACGTTTTTGGATGTCGGGTGTTGCTCAGCCTTCTGTCGCATGTTAAAATGCATTTAAAAAGTCATTGAAATTAGCTTAGTGGGTTGGAAAATATGATTTTCTTTATTTTTTCAAGCCGCTGAACCAGTTTTCACATTCTAAGAACTCTGCTTTAGAGCCAATTTTGTCGGTCTTAACATTTTTGGATGTCGGGTGTTGCTCAGCCTTCTGTCGCATGTTAAAATGCTTTTAAAAAGTCACTGATATTAGCTTAGTGGGTTGGAAAATATATTTTTCTTTATTTTTTAAAGCTGCTGAACCAGTTTTCATATTCTGAAAACTTTGCTTTAGAGCTAATTTTGTTGGTCGTGACGTTTTTGGATGTCGGGTGTTGCTCAGCCTTCTGTCGCATGTTAAAATGCCTTTAAAAAGTCACTGATATTAGCTTAGTGGGTTGGAAAAGTTATTTTTCATTATTTTTTAAAGCCGCTGAACCAGTTTTCATATTCTAAAAACTCTGCTTTAGAGCTAATTTTGTTGGTCGTGACGTTTTTGGATGTCGGGTGTTGCTCAGCCTTCTGTCGCATGTTAAAATGCATTTAAAACGTCATTGAAATTAGCTTAGTGGGTTGGAAAATATGATTTTCTTTATTTTTTCAAGCTGCTGAACCAGTTTCCACATTCTAAAAACTCTGCTTTAGAGCTAATTTTGTTGGTCGTGACGTTTTTGGAAGTCGGGTGTTGCTCAGCGTTCAGTCGCATGTTAAAATTCCTTTAAAAAGTCACTGATATTAGCTTAGTGGGTTGGAAAAGATGCTTTTCTTAATTTTTTTTAAGCTGCTGAACCAGTTTTCACATTCTAAAAACTCTGCTTTAGAGCCAATTTTGTTGGTCTTGACGTTTTTGGATGTCGGGTGTTGCTCAGCCTTCTGTCGCATGTTAAAATGCCTTTAAAAAGTCACTGAAATTAGCTTAGTGGGTTGGAAAAGATGCTTTTCTTTATTTTTGTTAAGCTGCTGAACCAGTTTCCACATTCTAAGAACTCTGCTTTAGAGCTAATTTTGTTGGTCGTGACGTTTTTGAATGTCGGGTGTTGCTCAGCCTTCTGTCGCATGTTAAAATGCTTTTAAAAAGTAACTGAAATTAGCTTAGTGGGTTGTAAAATATGATTTTCTTTATTTTTTCAAGCTGCTGAACCAGTTTTCACATTCTAAAAACTCTGCTTTAGAGCTAATTTTGTTGGTCGTGACGTTTTTGGATGTCGGGTGTTGCTCAGCCTTCTGTCGCATGTTAAAATGCATTTAAAAAGTCATTGAAATTAGCTTAGTGGGTTGGAAAATATGATTTTCTTTATTTTTTCAAGCCGCTGAACCAGTTTTCACATTCTAAGAACTCTGCTTTAGAGCCAATTTTGTCGGTCTTAACATTTTTGGATGTCGGGTGTTGCTCAGCCTTCTGTCGCATGTTAAAATGCTTTTAAAAAGTCACTGATATTAGCTTAGTGGGTTGGAAAATATATTTTTCTTTATTTTTTAAAGCTGCTGAACCAGTTTTCATATTCTGAAAACTTTGCTTTAGAGCTAATTTTGTTGGTCGTGACGTTTTTGGATGTCGGGTGTTGCTCAGCCTTCTGTCGCATGTTAAAATGCCTTTAAAAAGTCACTGATATTAGCTTAGTGGGTTGGAAAAGTTATTTTTCATTATTTTTTAAAGCCGCTGAACCAGTTTTCATATTCTAAAAACTCTGCTTTAGAGCTAATTTTGTTGGTCGTGACGTTTTTGGATGTCGGGTGTTGCTCAGCCTTCTGTCGCATGTTAAAATGCATTTAAAACGTCATTGAAATTAGCTTAGTGGGTTGGAAAATATGATTTTCTTTATTTTTTCAAGCTGCTGAACCAGTTTCCACATTCTAAAAACTCTGCTTTAGAGCTAATTTTGTTGGTCGTGACGTTTTTGGAAGTCGGGTGTTGCTCAGCGTTCAGTCGCATGTTAAAATTCCTTTAAAAAGTCACTGATATTAGCTTAGTGGGTTGGAAAAGATGCTTTTCTTAATTTTTTTTAAGCTGCTGAACCAGTTTTCACATTCTAAAAACTCTGCTTTAGAGCCAATTTTGTTGGTCTTGACGTTTTTGGATGTCGGGTGTTGCTCAGCCTTCTGTCGCATGTTAAAATGCCTTTAAAAAGTCACTGAAATTAGCTTAGTGGGTTGGAAAAGATGCTTTTCTTTATCTTTTATAAGCTGCTGAACCAGATTCTACATTCTAAAAACTCTGCTTTAGATCGAATTTTGTCGATTTTAACATTTTTTTCATGTCAGGTGTTGCTCAGCCTTCTGTCGCATGTTAAAATTCCTTTAAAAAGTCACTGAAATTAGCTTAGTGGGTTGAAAAAGATGCTTTTCTTTATTTTTGTTAAGCTGCTGAACCAGTTTCCACATTCTAAGAACTCTGCTTTAGAGCTAATTTTGTTGGTCGTGACGTTTTTGAATGTCGGGTGTTGCTCAGCCTTCTGTCGCATGTTAAAATGCTTTTAAAAAGTAACTGAAATTAGCTTAGTGGGTTGTAAAATATGATTTTCTTTATTTTTTCAAGCTGCTGAACCAGTTTTCACATTCTAAAAACTCTGCTTTAGAGCTAATTTTGTTGGTCGTGACGTTTTTGGATGTCGGGTGTTGCTCAGCCTTCTGTTGCATGTTAAAATGCATTTAAAACGTCATTGAAATTAGCTTAGTGGGTTGGAAAATATGATTTTCTTTATTTTTTCAAGCTGCTGAACCAGTTTTCACATTCTAAAAACACTGCTCTAGAGCGAATTTTGTTGGTCTTGACGTTTTTGGATGTCGGGTGTTGCTCAGCCTTCTGTCGCATGTTAAAATTCCTTTAAAAAGTCACTGATATTAGCTTAGTGGGTTGAAAAATATATTTTTCTTTATTTTTTAAAGCCGCTGAACCAGTTTTCATATTCTAAAAACTCTACTTCAGAGCGAATTTTGTTGGTCTTGACCTTTTTGGATGTCGGGTGTTGCTCAGCCTTCTGTCGTATGTTAAAATTCCTTTAAAAAGTCACTGATATTAGCTTAGTGGGTTGGAAAAGTTATTTTTCTTTATTTTTTCAAGCCGCTGAACCAGTTTTCACATTCTAAGAACTCTGCTTTAGAGTCAATTTTGTCGGTCTTGACGTTTTTGCATGTCAGGTGTTGCTCAGCCTTCTGTCGCATGTTAAAATGCATTTAAAAAGTCATTGAAATTAGCTTAATGGGTTGGAAAATATGATTTTCTTTATTTTTTCAAGCTGCTGAACCAGTTTTCACATTCTAAAAACACTGCTCTAGAGCGAATTTTGTTGGTCGTGACGTTTTTGCATGTCGGGTGTTGCTCAGCCTTCAGTCGCATGTTAAAATTCTTTTAAAAAGTCACTGATATTAGCTTAGTGGGTTGAAAAATATATTTTTCTTTATTTTTGAAAGCCGCTGAACCAGTTTTCATATTCTAAAAACTCTGCTTTAGAGCTAATTTTGTTGGTTGTGACGTTTTTGGATGTCGGGTGTTGCTCAGCCTTCAGTCGCATGTTAAAATTCCTTTAAAAAGTCACTGATATTAGCTTAGTGGGTTGAAAAATATTTTTTTCTTTATTTTTTAAAGCCGCTGAACCAGTTTTCATATTCTAAAAACTCTGCTTTAGAGCTAATTTTGTTGGTCGTGACGTTTTTGGATGTCGGGTGTTGCTCAGCCTTCTGTCGCATGTTAAAATGCATTTAAAAAGTCATTGAAATTAGCTTAGTGGTTTGGAAAATATGATTTTCTTTATTTTTTCAAGCCGCTGAACCAGTTTTCACATTCTAAGAACTCTGCTTTAGAGCCAATTTTGTCGGTCTTAACATTTTTGCATGTCAGGTGTTGCTCAGCCTTCTGTCGCATGTTAAAATGGTTTTAAAAAGTCACTGATATTAGCTTAGTGGGTTGGAAAATATATTTTTCTTTATTTTTTAAAGCCGCTGAACCAGTTTTCATATTTAGAAAACTTTGCTTTAGAGCTAATTTTGTTGTAAGTGACGTTTTTGGATGTCGGGTGTTGCTCAGCGTTCAGTCACATGTTAAAATTCCTTTAAAAAGTCACTGATATTAGCTTAGTGGGTTGAAAAATATATTTTTCTTTATTTTTTAAAGCCGCTGAACCAGTTTTCATATTCTAAAAACTATGCTTTAGAGCTAATTTTGTTGGTCTTGATGTTTTTGGATGTCGGGTGTTGCTCAGCCTTCTGTCGCATGTTAAAATGCTTTTAAAAAGTCACTGAAATTAGCTTAGTGGGTTGACAAACATGCTTTTCTTAATTTTTTTAAGCTGCTGACCCAGTTTCCAAATTCTCAAAACTGCTTCAGAGCACATTTTTTTGGTCGTGACGTTTTTGGATGTCGGGTGTTGCTCAGCCTTCTGTCGCATGTTAAAATGCTTTTAAAAAGTCACTGAAATTAGATTAGTGGGTTGAAAAAGATACTTTTCTTTATTTTTTTAAGCTGCTGAACCAGTTTCCACATGCTAAAAACTCTGCTTTAGATCGAATTTTGTCGATTTTAACATTTTTGCATGTCAGGTGTTGCTCAGCCTTCAGTCGCATGTTAAAATGCATTTAAAAAGTCATTGAAATTAGCTTAGTGGGTTGGAAAATATGATTTTCTTTATTTTTTAAAGCCGCTGAACCAGTTTTCATATTCTAAAAACCCTGCTTTAGAGATAATTTTGTTGGTTGTGACGTTTTTGGATGTCGGGTGTTGCTCAGCCTTCTGTCGCATGTTAAAATGCATTTAAAAAGTCACTAAAATTAGTTTAGTAGGTTGGAAAATATGCTTTTCTTTACTTTTTCAAGCTGCTGAACCAGTCTTCAAATTCTAAAAACTTTGCTATAGAGCTAATTTTGTTGGTCTTGATGTTTTTGGATGTCGGGTGTTGCTCAGCCTTCAGTCGCACGTTAAAATGCCTTTAAAAAGTCACTGATATTAGCTTAGTGGGTTGGAAAAGTTATTTTTCTTTATTTTTTAAAGCCGCTGAACCAGTTTTCATATTCTAAAAACTCTGCTTTAGAGCTAATTTTGTTGGTCGTGACGTTTTTGGATGTTGGGTGTTGCTCAGCCTTCTGTCTGAAATTAGCTTAGTGGGTTGGAAAAGATGCTTTTCTTAATTTTTTTAAGCTGCTGACCCAGTTTCCACATTCTCAAAACTGCTTCAGAGCACATTTTTTTGGTCGTGACGTTTTTGGATGTCGGGTGTTGCTCAGCCTTCTGTCGCATGTTAAAATTCCTTTAAAAAGTCACTGAAATTAGCTTAGTGGGTTGAAAAAGGTACTTTTCTTAATTTTTTTAAGCTGCTGAACCAGTTTCCACATGCTAAAAACTCTGCTTTAGAGCGAATTTTGTCGGTCTTAACATTTTTGCATGTCAGGTGTTGCTCAGCCTTCTGTCGCATGTTAAAATGCATTTAAAAAGTCACTGATATTAGCTTAGTGGGTTGGAAAAGATGCTTTTCTTTATTTTTTTAAAGCCGCTTAACCAGTTTTCACATTCTAAAAACTTTGCTTTAGAGCAAATTTTGTTGGTCTTAACATTTTTTGCATGTGAGGTGTTGCTCAGCCTTCTGTCGCATCCAATCATCGAATTGTAAATACAAAAAAGTGCATTTAGATTATCCTTGATACTGAGAACAGCTGTTAGTTTTATAAAAGCTGGTCTTTGATGAAGGACGTGAGGGTAAAACTGACAGCGCAGCCTGACCTTGCTCATCCTCATCATCATCATCATTGCCGTAGTCATGGTCACGATGTAGTTTATGAATTAAACGTTAATCCGCTTACAAGCTTAACATCTTCCACATTGGCCATCTGCAAGCCGCGCCATTGCATCGAAGCTCTGCCATGCACCTCATTACCTGTGAACTTCACCCTCAGGTCTCCATGACAACCCCTGGGTCTGCGACTGTCGCCTCTACGACCTGATCCAGTTCCAGAAGTCTCCCACGGTCTCGGTGGCGTTCATAGACACCAGGCTGCGCTGCTCCGCCCCCGAGAGTGTATCGGGCGTTTTGTTTAGCGACGCGGAGCTGAGGCGCTGCGAGCTGCCACAGATCCACACGGCCGTGGCGCGGGTCCGCAGCGGCGTCGGGAATAATGTGCTGCTCCGCTGCGGGACGATCGGGGTCCCCATTCCGGACTTGACATGGCGCAGGGCAGATAAGCGGGTCCTCAACGGAACAGGTGAGTCTGCAGATCGTTTTTTTGTACGTGGAGGATCTGGAACTAAACCTTGCATTTCTGTCACAGTCCAGCAGGAAACGTCGAAAGATGGCATCACCTGGTCCATCCTCAGTGTTCCGGCTGTGTCCTATCGTGATTCCGGGAAATACATCTGCAAGGCCTCGAACTACGCAGGGAACGCCGAGGCGGTCATTTCTTTAGTCGTATCGAATTCGCCAAAAACTGACAGCAACCAAACCAGCAATGATAAAAAAGCCAAAGCCAAAAAATCCAATGCTGTCGGAAAAGCTGCCTATCAAGAGAAGCTGGTGGCTAAATACTTTGCTTCAACCGCCGCCCCTACATTGGCACCTGTCTTGGATCTTGGGGTCCCACCCAAACTCCCTGACCCCAGTTTGGACGGTTACAGCCTCTCCGACCGACCGTCACCGGACCGACCGTCACCGGACCGACCGTCACCGGACCCAGCCACAGACACCTTCCTGGATCTAGAGAAAACCAACCTCAGCAACCTGGCGGCGAACACCTCGTCCTTGCAGCAGGACCCAGACCGAGTGGTCCGCTCCGTCAAGGTGGTGGGCGACACGGACAATACCATCTCTCTGAACTGGCGAGCTCCCAAAGCCAAGAACACGACGGCCTTCAGCGTGTTGTACGCCGTGTTCGGAGAGAGGGACATGAGGAAGATCAATGTGGGGGCGGGCCAGAACCGAGTGACCATTGAAGGGCTAGTGCCCAGGACCAAGTACATCGCCTGCGTGTGTGTGAGGGGGCTCATCCCCAAGAAGGAGCAGTGTGTCATTTTTTCCACGGATGAGGCGGCGAGTGCGACCGGCACGCAGAAGCTCATCAACGTGATCGTCATCACGGTGGCTTGCATCATCGCGGTACCCCTCACCGTCATCGTGTGTTGCGGGGCCTTGAAGAGACGAATCCAGAAGTACTGGGGGAAAAAATCCAAGGACATCCAAGATTCCTACGTGACATTTGAGACACTGTCGCCCGGGACTAAAGCCAAAGGTCTGGAAGGGGAATATTTGAACAGACTCAACCCCGAAGAGTCCAACCGGCTGCTATCGGCCCGCTCCAGCCTGGATTCCGAGGCCACGGCGAAAATAGAGGGACAGCCTAATGAGTACTTCTGCTGACGTCATGCTCCAGCTCCGGCTCCTCCGCCGCGTCACCTCCCCCGCTCTCACCCTCCTCCTCCGTGTCCCAGTCCGAACCATCGCGGCCGATCGCATCCTCACTTTCACCCGCATCCGTATCCCCAGCACCACCCCTATCACCACCCTCGGCCGCATCCCGACGTGAGCGCCCCCGCCGGCCACCGCCCACACGTGCCATGGGATTCCCCGCCTCCCGTTCCTCCGCGCTGGATCACGCCTGCGACTCCGCCTCCGCCCAGAGGCAACTTCTATCAAAGGACCTTTGCACGCTGCACCATCATGGAAATATCGGTCTAGGGAATGTCAATTTCCAGACCATCTGCACGGCCCAGCGAAGAAACCTCCGCAGCCTGATCCGATTTTAAAGGGAACAAAATACTCACATTGTTTATATGTAGGTGTGTGATTTGTAAATACTTCCATATATATGGTCAAGTCTGTGCCTCTGTATATATCTGTCATATGTTCTCAGAGGAGATATATACACACAGGCATGGCTCAACACTCTGGTGAACGCAGACAAGCTGGAGCTGGAGAGAAGTACAGAACGGACTGAACTATGACGCCGTGTAAATAAAGATCTATTTTTAGTCCCATATACAGTAGCCATCACCATGTATTTGTTTATTTGCGCCGTTTAGAAACATCCCTACCCTACAGGTGTATTTATTTGACTACAGTTAAATAAACTTTTCTATATCTATATAAACATCTGCTAAATATGTGTGTTCTTATCTTTAACTCGTTGTTTCTTATTTAACCCCAACCCCTATCTTTAAGTGTAACCAAAACCCTGGCATTGAATCTAACTCAACTTTCATTTTAAACCAGTGGTTCTTAACCTTGTTGGAGGTATCGAACCCCACCAGTTTCATATGCGCATTCACCGAACCCTTCTTTAGTGAAAAATAAAAAACTTTTTTTTTTTCAAATTCAAGACAAAGTTATATGTTTTTGGTAACACTTTATTATGCGGAACATATCCTAAGTAACAAAGACTTAATTTACAGTTTTTCGGACACTAGGGGAACATATTCTAAGTAACAAAGACTTAAAAAACAGGTCCCCGAAAGGGAAACCTTTTTAAATGATAGTCAGATCCATTCTGAAGATGCCTAAGTGATTTTTAAGCTTTGGCCCACAAAACATGTAGGGTTAGGGTTAGGGTTAGAATTGGGTTTAGGGCAGTGGTTCTTAACCTTGTTGGAGGTACCGAACCCCACCAGTTTCATATGCGCATTCACCGAACCCTTCTTTAGTAAAAAATAAAATGTTTTTTTTTTTCAAATTCAAGACAAAGTTATATGTTTTTGGTAACACTTTAGTATGAGGAACATATTCTAAGTAACAAAGACCTAATTTAGAGTTATTTGGTTAGGGTTAGGGTTAGGGCCAGGGTTAGAGGGTTAGGGTTATAATAGGGCCGTGCCAAATAAGGCATTAATAAGTACTTAATAATGACTAGTTAAGAGCCAATATGTTACTAATTTGCATGTTAATAAGCAACTAATTAATGGTGAATATGTTCCCCATACTAAAGTGTTACCATGTTTTTTTAGTGGTGCACAAAATGAACCGTGCATGAACATCACCTTGTTCAAACAACAAAACCAACACCGTGCATAAACTCACAACAAATTACACACCTGCAAATCAGTCTGACTTCTGCTGTTGCCGTATCCGTAATACGCCGATAGGGAGAAGTTTTTATTTACACGATGAGTCCGGGTGTGTTTTGACCTCCGCCGAACCCCTGAGGCCGACTCACCGAACCCCTAAAGTTCGATCGAACCCATGTTAAGAACCACTGGTTTAAACCCTAATTTGATACCCCGACCCTCGTTTTTGTAGAACACAATGGATGAGCGGTCTGTCGTCACCTTAACCTCTTCTTTTTGGTTTTGTATCGAGCCGGTCTATGGTGGGCTCAAGTCGGGCTGGGCGATATGGACAAAAAAGTATATCTCGATATACAGTCGCAATCAAAAGTTGTAAAGAACATAATGTCATGGCTGTCTTGAGTTTCCAATAATTTCTACAACTCTTATTTGTTTGTGATAGAGTGATTGGAGCACATACTTGTTGGTCACAAAAAAAACATTCATGAAGTTTGGTTCTTTTATGAATTTATTATGGGTCTACTGAATATGTGACCAAATCTGCTGAGTCAAAAGTATACATACAGCAATGTTAATATTTGCTTACATGTCCCTTGGCAAGTTTCACTGCAATAAGGCACTTTTGGTAGCCATCCACAAGCTTCTGCTTGAATTTTTGACCACTCCTTTTGACAAAATTGGTGCAGTTCAGTTAAATGTGTTGGTTTTCTGACATGGACTTTGGGAAGGCCATACTAAAACCTTAATTCTAGCCTGATTTAGCCATTCCTTTACCACTTTTGACATGTGTTTGGGGTCATTGTCCTGTGGGAACACCCAACTGCGCCCAAGACCCAACCGCCGGGCTGATGGTTTTAGGTTGTCCTGAAGAATTTGGAGGTAATCCTCCCATTTACTCTCTGTAAAGCACCAGTTCCATTGGCAGCAAAACAGGCCCAGAGAATAATACTACCACCACCATGCTTGACGGTAGGCATCATCTGACATCATCAGACATCACATGGACAACGATAAGACCTTCTGGAGGAAAGTTCTGTGGTCAGATGAAACAAAAATGGAGCTGTTTGGCCACAATACCCAGCAATATGTTTGGAGGAGAAAAGGTGAGGCTTTTAATCCCAGGAACACCATTCCTACGCTCGTAAAAGTGTTGAAAATAAGTGACATGTATATATACAGTATATATATATGTACGTCCAAAATAAAAAGCTTGGTAAAAAGTAAAGAGTAAAATTAAGTGGCAGGAATGTTTAGAATAAACACACTTACTTTAATTGAACACAATGCCAAATTTTTCTTATCATATTTATTTCTACAGACAAGTATTTTAAGTGCAAAGAACTGTCTCAACTTTTACTTTCAGAGAAGCAGTGTCCTTTACAGTGGACATTTTTTCTATCAGTTTGGAGTTCCTCAGAAAAAATAACAACTCACCTTTTACTGCAAATACCACACAAATTGACGTTTAGCTTCGCCGGCTTTATCTTTTCCTGACGAAAAAAACAACAACAACAATTCCTCTTATCTACCACGAAGTGTTACCCACTTCACTTCCTGCTTCCTCTTTCTCTCCCTCTCATTTATGCCGTGAAGAGTGACAAGGAGTCTCTCCTCCAGGATAGAGCTATCACTTTTGCATTCCGAAGCCTGAATTTATTGCCTCTTCTCGTGAGAGAGTTAACCCAGTCCATATGCTAATGTCCAACTAAGGCTCCTTCATTTATCATGGACTCAACCATTATTTACTTAAACCTGGTGGTTCGCTTTCTCCAAGTTGAATATAAACATTCACCATATGTAGAATATAATATGAGTCAATTAATTCACTTCAATACCGTCACATGTCTCGGCATTATTGTGAAGATAGTGAAACGGCAAAATACCGCATTATCTACAATGCCGTCACCTCCGTAGTTCATAATTTATCATTTCGAAACAGATTAGAGGTTATAAAAACTCCAGTATGACGTACGTGTGCACCGAGTAAAACCGTCTTCTTAAAAATGTATTCTTGAAAATTAGGAATCAAATTGTAATAAATTGCAAATTTATTTTTTCAAGACAACTACAATGTACAAAACAGTCAGAAAAACAAGAAGCTCTGCAAAAATTACTTAAAAAGTGCAAACCCACATTACTTGAGTACACTTAGTTACTTTCATTCTACTACAGAGCTGGGTAAATATTTTGACTCTTGGGGCCACATTGAGAGAAAAAATGTGTATATGTGTATAAATTATATATACACATTTAGCTGTAAAAATTCTGCTGTACAGTATTTGTGTTTGGGTCCCTTTTTTCCCCCAGAAACACTAATACCAAAAGTCACAATGTCTGATAGAATTCTTAAAAAAGTTATGACAGACCACCTCAAAAAAACAGAGTGGAATTTTACAGTTTTTTTACTGAATGGGACACCCAAAATGTACACCGAAATAAAGAAAGTGGGATTTACAATATTAACTATGAACAATAAAACACTGAATATTAACATTGTATTAACATTGCTCCTCTTTTACTTCTCAGACCAGCTCCTCCATAGTTGTGTATCTTTTACAGTCAAGCAAAACACAACAAAAATGTAACAAAATATGAATGCATCCATCCATCCGTCCATTTTCTACCGCTTGTCCCATCCGGGGACATGGGGGGTGCTGGAGCCTATCTCAGCTGCATTCGGGCGGAAGGCGGTGTACACCCTGGACAAGTCGCCACCTCATCGCAGGACCAACACAGATAGACAGACAACAAATGCAAAGGATAATAAACACCTACAATATGATATATTATCACTTTTATGCAGAAATTTGTTGTAAACATTTGCTTCTGCATAAGTTTCTGACACATGCGTTTCGGGCTGGCTGCGCCGAAAACAAACCCCGCCCACTCTGCTTTGTTCCTGGTCTGAGCTGCTGGGACGTAGATTACCGTAATAACTGGTATATCACTCAAAAACGCAGATTCCAACCATTGAAATTAGGGATGTCCGATAATGGCTTTTTGCCGATATCCCGATATTGACCAAACCCTTAATTACCGATACCGATATCAACCGATACCGATATATACAGTCGTGGAATTAACACATCATTATGCCTAATTTGGACAACCAGGTATGGTGAAGATAAGGTCCTATTTTAAAAAAATAAAATAAAATAAGATAAATAAATAAAATAAAAATTCTTGAATAAATAAGAAAGTAAAACAATATAAAAACTGTTACGTAGAAACTAGTAATGAATGAAAATGAGTAAAATTAACTGTTAAAGGTTAGTACTATTAGTGGACCAGCAGCACGCACAATCATGTGTGCTTACGGACTGTATCCCTTGCAGACTGTATTGATATATATTGATATATAATGTAGGAACCAGAATATTAATAACAGAAATTTTGTGTGAATGAGTGTGAATGGGGGAGGGAGGTTTTTTTTGGGTTGGTGCACTAATTGTAAGTGTATCTTGTATTTTTTATGTTGATTTAATAAAAAAAACCAAAAAACCAAAAAACAAAAAAAACAATACCCATAATAAAAAAAAAACGATACCGATAATTTCCGATATTACATTCTAAAGCATTTATCGGCCGATGACATCTTTAATAGAAATACTTTCTATAGTGCAAGACTTACGGTCATACATCATAATGGTAGCTACAGTTTTGATGTTAAAGGTCTAAAAAAATTATGTAGAACGTCCGTTATATTTTGCCCAGGTCTGTTCTACTAGGATAGGATTAGAGATGTCCGATAATATCGATATTATCAGCCGATAAATGCTTTAAAATGTAATATCGGAAAATATCGGTATCGTTTTTTTTTTTATTATCAGTATCGTTTTTAAAAAAAATGTATTTCATTTTTTAAAATCAACATAAAAAACACAAGATACACTTACAATTAGTGCACCAACCCAAAAAAAACCTCCCTCCCCCATTCACACTCATTCACACAAAATTTCTGTTATTAATATTCTGGTTCCTACATTATATATCAATATATATCAATACAGTCTGCAAGGGATACAGTCCGTAAGCACACAAGATTGTGCGTGCTGCTGGTCCACTAATAGTACTAACCTTTAACAGTTAATTTTACTCATTTTCATTAAGTACTAGTTTCTATGTAACTGTTTTTATATTGTTTTACTTTCTTTTTTATTCAAGAAAATGTTTTTAATTTATTTATTTTATTTTATTTTATTTTTTTAAAAAGGACCTTATCTTCACCATACCTGGTTGTCCTAATCAGGCATAATAATGTGTTAATTCCACGACTGTATATATCGGTATCGGTTGACATCGGTATTGGTAATTAAGAGTTGGACAATATCGGACTATCGGATATCGGCAAAAAAGCCATTATCGGACATCCCTAGATAGGATGGATTTGATTGGTCTCCAAAGTCAGGTACATTGCACTATGCATGAACATGAAGGTCAAACCGCAGACCCGTCAAGTGTGCCAGCCAGCAGCCGCTTCCAATCCTCATTAACGGACTAATTATCTGTGGGCGGCACCTGCCTGACCATACAGTAGGTCAGACCTGCTGATACTGGTATTGTGCGCCCGGGACAGGATTAGTCTTAAGAAGCTTCCCTCGTCTGCTTTACTGGACGTGTCTTGAGCACGAATGTCGCTCGCCATTCGGGCTTCTTTGCCAGACTATGGACACGGTTTACTGCCTGCTGGTTAGTGTTTTGCTTCACGTTCACGGGTTCCAGAGCTTTTCTCCGTGTTTGCGAGGGTGCAGCTGCATCGAGGACCGTCATGGAAGGTAAGACTTAGCTCCGGTCAAGAGGACTTAACCTCGTTTCTGTGTCAGAGCGGCAACGAAAACATTGCCGATGGTTTTGAATTATTCACAGGTCGCTTATATGCATGGAGGAGAACACCTTTGGGGCCATACCGGAGAACATTCCACATGATATGACCAAGATCCGAATAGAAAAATCCAAATTCTTTGAAATTGGACGCGGCGCTTTCTCAAGGACGTCGGCCTTGGAAAACCTGTGGTTGAACTTCAACAACATCACCTTGATCAACTCCAAGGCTCTGGAAGGCGTGAGGAACCTGACCGAGCTGCGCCTGCAAGGGAACAAGCTGCGCTCCGTGCCATGGACGGCGTTCGAGGACACCCCGTGGCTGAAGATCCTGGACCTGAAACACAACGAGTTGGACGTGCTGCCGGAGCACGCGTTGAAATATTTGCCCGATCTGACTTACTTAGACTTATCCTTCAATCGGCTTACGGTCATATCCAAGGAGGTCTTCCAAAACTGGCCGCTGTACCAAAAACTGCAGAGCGCGGAGGACAAGGAGGCGAGCGCTTCCGGGCCCAACGTGGTCTTGGCGCTCCACGACAACGCCTGGCTGTGCGACTGCCGTCTCAAGGGCTTTGTGGAGTTCATCAGGTCTCTAAGCCCCCCGATTATTCTGATGAACTCCTACTTGACCTGCTCCGGGCCGGACTATAGGGCGAGCAAGTTCTTCCACGAGGTCGAGCTGCAGGCCTGCATGAAGCCCGTGGTCACCACGCTGTCGTCCAACGTGAGCCTGCCACTGGGCGCCAACGTCACGCTGCGCTGCCTCGCCAAGGGCCGGCCGGACCCTGCGGTGTGGTGGACATATGGTCTGAAGATAATCAGAGGATTTCATGGTAAGAGTGTGATATCCTCAGTGCGACATCCACGCGGGCACATGGCCTGATATCTTCAGCTAAATTAGATACTTATGCTCACATTTTAATCACAGGCTTCTATAAAGCTTCCTTTAAGAGGAGTCAATCTGGATGTCAAGCACTGATTCCGTCAAGCCGCACACCATCGGTGTTGCAGATTATCGTGCTATAGCCGGGTGTCGTCCTTGCTGGGACGTCACGAGTGAAACCGCCGTCTTTGTATCATAGGTATCGCCATTAAAACAACATTTTCTAAATGGAAAACACTTCCTTGTGGTCTACATCAGTGGTCCCCAACCACTGGTCCGGGTACCGGCACCGGTCGGTGACACGTTTTGCTACCAATACGTGTCTTTATTGAACAATATTGCAGCTTATTACACATTTGGCAGAATAGTATCAAATACTTATCAAAGTATCAATTTATTTACGGATGCAAAGTACTGAAGACAGAAGAGTACTAGAAGTATCCGTAAAACGTGCCTATTAGAAAGTATCCAGTCACAAATATGTCCGCATATTTCAACTTTTTGCATCATTATTGTGGTCACTCCACTTCAACTTGAAGACAGCATAGGTCCATTCCAGACGGTTAATAATAAATTGGTTAGGGTTTTTCACTAATTTCACTTGATCAAACCTTTTTTTAACATGTCACACTACAAATAAATACAAGTACTTACGATTTTTGCTGATATCGTATCGTATCATTATTGGTATTGGCCAAAACTTAGTGCTCCAACGTTGGTATCGTATCTGCAGTGGAAAAGTACCCGTGTTTTTGTCATTTTATCGCTGTCGTTAGTATTTTTTTATGTTTTTGTGAATTGATCCTATGTTGATCCAACACTTATTCCTGTTATTCAAAGCTAAAATTCTCGTTTATAAAACATCCGAATTAAAGACAGCTTGACAGATAACTTTGTCAAACATCGTCAATGACTACAACAAACTGAATTTATACAATCTAAAACACTTTAAAAAAGACCATCAAGAATAGTGAACAATAAGAGCACAAATATTGTTTTTTTAAAAAATCTTTTAGAATGGATTAAAACTACCAAAATCATAAAAAGGTTCCATTCCAGATTCATCTCATCAATTAGAAGAATTTATTAAGATATGAAGGAAAACTCTAGCACATCTTATCCTGGATGTTTATAGCCCGCATAGGAAGAGAGAAGGCGTTTTAAAGACACACTATGAAACAACCGCATCGTGGAACAACAGCTTTAAAATCGTGATAATAAGGTGAGGAACCCACCTGTTGTTGCAACCAAATATTACCTACAGTACCTTAGTGCTCGGTCTTTTTGAGTGGACCAGCCAGGACACCTAATAATAATAATAACAATAATAATAATAATAATAATAATAATAATAATAATAATAATAATAATAATAATAATGATGGATTAGATTTATATGGCGCTTTTCTATCGACGAGATACTCAAAGTGCTACAGTGCTAGCTAGCATTTATCTGAAAGGGTGCTTTTTTTTTTTAGATACGATTTTTCTTACAGTATTTCATTCCATGATGCAAGTATAGCCCCTCCCCCTTCAATTTAGAGACTAAAATATTGGGACTCCTGGCCATTTCGCTTACAGGAAATGTCTTTTCCCCGATGGCCTCCACTCGTTTTACAGAATTTTGGAGTATGAGCAACATTGAGTTCATTCCCCCAGAGCAGGGGTCGGAAACCCAAAACATTGAAAGAGCCATATTGGACCAAAATTACAAAAAACAAATCTGTCTGGAGCCGCAAAAAATTAAAAGCCTTATATAAGTCTTATAATGAAGTCAACACATGATGTAAGTGTCTATATTAGCTATAATAGCCTACTATCAAAAGTGTCGTACGCTGAAGCAAATCTTCGATGACAGAAATGTTGACATTTAATATTTATTCTACACATTTTTACAACATTAGAAACCATTAGTAAATCAGAGGCTACTCAGAAGGTGAGATAACTCCTGGAAATGACTGGCTTTTAATGGCCAAAGGTATAGATGTGTGTGTCCAAGTTAAAGGAAACGGCAGGCTGTCTTCTTTTAATAGATTTATTACAATCTTTGGCAAGCTGGGTAACATTTGCTGTGGTCTGGAACAACGTGGCACACAAACAACTATCAGAAATGCAGCCAATATTACATACAGATAATGTGTGGTGAGACATGCAAAACTAAATGATATACAAAGAGGATACAAGTAAAGGATATTAAATGAGCTCAAATATACCTACAAGTGAGGCATGATGATAGCATAAATAGCATGTTAGCATTGATTAGCTTGCAGTCATGCACTGACCAACTATGCCTGATTAGCACTCCATAACAAGTCGATAACATCAACAAAGCTCACCTTTGTGCATTCAAGCACAGTATAAAACGTTTGGTGGACAAAATGAGACAAAGAAGGAGTGGAAGATTTTACATGTAAACAAACTGTTCCGTCACAGTCCACACTATGGTGGGTTCAAGAACCGCCGAAATTAGTAGGACAAAACATTCACACAAACATATTAAACAGTGGGCTTTCTAAAAATTGGGAAGGTTCGTGTCGTGTTTGTCCTTTAAACAAAAAACCTACTAAAACAAACAAAAAAAAATTCCCCCATCTTTTTTAAAAATGCCACTAAAGAGCCGTGGGTTGCTGACCCCCGCCCCAGAGGGGTATATTTGTAGGGTGAAAGGTCCTGAGATTTTTCTTGATTGCCATCTCTGTTCAAAACTATAATTTTAATTTCATTTCCAGGTCAAATGTAGTGACTTTTGTTATCCAGCAGGTGGCATTATCATGAAACACCAACACAGTATCAATGCAGTGTCAATACTGAGGCTTCATTGACCCGTCACTAGTTTTGTTTGTGAAGGTTCTTCACTTGTAAGACCTTCTTATGTTCCTCCCAGAGTCTAAGGAGCGCGTGGACGAAGACACCATCAGATCCCTCCTGGTCATCCCCTCGCTCCACGGGGCCGACCGCGGCGTCTACACCTGCAGCGCCGTCAACTTCATCGGAAACTCCTCGGCCAACATCCAGGTGGAGGTGGTCTCGCCCCACGGCTCCCGGTCTTCCTCCCTGCCGGGTCTGCCGGCGGCGGCGGCCGGGGACGAGAACGTCTACATCGACATCCGTATCGCCAGGCAGACCGTGCGTGGCATATCCATCGAGTGGTTCGCCGCCTTGGACCGCCCGGGTCAGACCTGGTTCACCATCCATTTCGGACGAGCCAACGCAGACAAGAAGGAGACCATCTACATCGGTCCCGGTATCCGCTCCTACTCCGTCTCGGACCTGATGCCCGCCACTAAGTACGAAATCTGCGTCACGCTGAAGAACCAAGCGCCGCGGGCGGGCCAGTGCGTGGTCTTCGTGACGGGGAGCGACGTCACCGAGATGGAGCAGAGGGAGAAGCTGATTCACATCGTGGTGATCGTCCTGGCCATGGTCCTGGCCGTGCCCATAGGGATGTACGCCTGCACCACCGACACCAGGTTCACCTGCCTGGAGGGCATCAGGGAGTTCTGGAAGAACCGGCGCAGCGGGAGGGGCTCGGCCGGCTTGGAGCGGAACCGGCAAGGCACCTTCGACAGCCTGCAGGCGGCCAGCGACGAGGGTCTGGTCCGTAAAGAGTCCAGTGAAGACAGGAAGGTGAGGCGGAGGTCAGATGACAGACCCTGTAAGAGCAAGGCTGACCACAGCAGAATCACTGCAGAACTTTATTAAAACACCTTTGTTCATGTGTGCTAACCTGACTTTGATCTACTCTCTGCTTTGTTTGCAGGGCGGCAGGTTTGTTGCAAAGGTGTGATTGCTCACCTTTTTTGTCAAAGGATTACACCAAATTCTCCTATTTGCATTTTTTTGTTGTTGCTGTACACAACTTTGTGTTAGCGACTTAATGTTGTTGTGTATGACATTAGACAACCGCAGTTTTTTTTTTTTTTTTTTTTTTTTTGATAAAACTACAGTCGTGAATTAAAGACGGAAAATTATTTAATCAGATAAGCAAATCATTTTGGAGTTTTTTATTAGATTAAGTATATTTTATTTTATTTTACACACCTATTTTCTAGAACGTTAAACCATTGGGCAACAGGCAAATATTTTTAATTGTGTTTGTTGAAATTTTAATAAATTAATGTAATTTAATCTATGCCATTAAATAGGTGCATATTTTGTTGTTATATATATATATATATATATATATATATATATATATATATATATATATATATATATATATATATATATATATATATATACAAACCTACAGTAGGGAATTAAAAACTAAAAATATTTTAGACTGATGATCAAATATTTTGCACTTTCAAAAAACATTTGATTTGATTTTATTTTATTTAGTTTAGTTTAATTTTATTTTATTCTATTCAAAATCAGATGCTGAAATTTAAATTAATTACTGTAGTTCAATCTATGCCATTAAATAGGTGCATGTTTTGCTGTTATCTTGTGTTTATATTTATATATATATATATATATATATATATATATATATATATATATATATATATATATATATATATATATATATATATATATATATATATATATATACAAACCTACAGTAGGGAATCAAAAACTAAAAACATTCAAGACAGATAATCAAATATTTTGCATTTTAAAAATGTATTCTATTTTATTTTATTTTATTTTATTTTGTTTTGTTTTTTATCTTATTTTATTACATTTTATTCAAAATCAGATGCTGACATTTTAATTAATTAATGTAATTTAATATATGCCATTAAATAGGTGCATGTGTTGTCATCTTGTGTGTTTAAAAAAAATAAAAATAAATAAATATATATATATCTATATCTATATCTATATCTATATATATATATATATATATATATATATATATATATATATATATATATATATATATATATATATATATATATATATATATATATATATATATATATATATATAAACCTACAATAAGAAATTAAAAACTAAAAACATTTAAGACTGATAATCAAATATTTTTCACTTTAAAAATGTATTCTATTTTATTTTATTTTATTTTATATTGTTTTATTTTGTTTTATTGTATTTTATTTCATTTTATTTTCATTATTTATTTATTTATTTATTTAAATTTTTAAAAACATTTTTATTATTTTTATTTTATTTTATTGAATTGTATTTTTCATTTTACTTACTTAGAAAAGCGCTATATAAATCCCAGGTATTATTTTTATTATTATTAAATAGGTGCATGTTCTGTTGTTATTTTGTGTCTTTTTTTATATATATACAAACGTACAGTAGCAAATTAAAAACTAAAAACATCTAAGGCTGATAATCAAATATTTTTCACTTTAAAAATGTATTTTAATTTTTTAATTTTTTATTTAATTTTTTATTTTATTGTATTTTATTTTATTTTATTCAAAATCAGATGCTGAAATTCAAATTAATTAATGTAATTTAATTAGGGATGTGCCGATAAATGCGTTAAAATGTAATATCGGAAATTATCGGTATCGTATTTTTTTATTATCTGTATCGGTTTTTGTTTTGTTTTTTTAAATTAAATCAACATAAAAAACACAAGATACACTTACAATTAGTGCACCAACCCAAAAAACCTCCCTCCCCCCATTTCTTTCTGTTATCAATATTCTGGTTCCTACATTATATATCAATATATATCAATACAGTCTGCAAGGGATACAGTCCGTAAGCACACATGATTGTGCGTGCTGCTGCTCCACTAATAGTACTAACCTTTAACAGTTAATTTCACTCATTTTCATTAATTACTAGTTTCTATGTAACTGTTTTTATATTGTTTTACTTTCTTTTTTATTCAAGAAAATGTTTTTAATTTAGTTATCTTATTTTATTATTTTTTTTTTAAAAAGTACCTTATCTTCACCATACATGGTTGTATATATATATGTATATATATATATATATATATATATATGTATATATATATATATATATATATATATATATATATATATATATATATATATATATATATATATATATATATATATATATATATATATATATATATATATATATATATATATATATATATATATATATATATATATATATATATATATATACATACAAACCTACAGTAGGGAATAAAAGACTAAAAACATTTAAGACAGATAATCAAATATTTTGCACTTTAAAAAATTATTTCATTTTATTTTATTTCATTCAACACACCTTTTGTCTATAATTTCAAAACTATTAGGCCATGGGCAAATATGTTGCGATCTGTTTATAAAAACTCCTACATCGGATGGTGTAAATAAAATAAAATAAAATAAATGTAATTTAATTTATTTTAATTTAATTTAATTTAATTTAATTTAATTTAATTACAACAATTTCCCAATAATTTCAAAATACAGTATTATTGGGAGAGGGCATGTATTTAAACAAATATCAAATTCAAACAAACCTGTGGATACCAAAAAAAAAAATTAAAGACAAAAAACATATTTTCAACGTCTTATTTTTGGTCTAAAATCCTACAAAATCTAATAACATTGTTTGTGGGTGTTGTGTAATGTATTTAATGTAACCATAAATGTGCATTTTTGTTACTTGTCCCAATATATTTAATATGAACTTACAGTATGGTGAAAATAACTGTAATCTTGCACTTTAATAAGTATACGTGTGTAATTTCATTTTATTTGATGCAATTCACAATATCTGACATCATTTTTTGTATTTATTATGTGAGTTATTTGAGACAAGATGTCAAAAATAAAGAGCATTCAAAAAAAAATCAACATTTCTGTTTTGTACTGTTTACAGTGTGTTATTTTTCTGTCCAAATACTATATTCTCATTAGGATGACATAGTCCTGTTTGTGTAGTTTAGTATTACCAGTACTCCTAAGCAAAGTTACCAGCAATATGTTACATTCTGTTTAAAGTGATTGAATAAAATGTGTGCAGCACGTATTCCACTCATGCTGGGCCTGTGGGCAAAAAAAAAAAAGGCAGCTAAACTCCAAAAAACAGCAAGTTAGCATGTGAAGAACGCCATGACGTCCGCTTGATGCACTTTATGAGATAATAACATTTATCTACTGAGTGAGCGAACTTGCATATTGGAGCTACAAAGTTGATCCCTAATCCCGCCTGCGTCACTCCGCATGTACGTCACAGTTTGACCCCCCCTCTGCAAACGCAACACAGCAGGGGGCCTGCGCCGACACGTGATCTGTGCTGAGTACAGGCAGACAGATGGTATCGCGGATATGCATCTTCCCATTGTTCATTCGATGTAAAGGAGCGTCGTGTTGTTATCATTCGACGTCCATCACATCTGCTCTACGGCTTGCTTAAAATGGGTTTACGGGCCAGGGATTCATGTTTTTTTTGCAAATCCTCAATTGAATGGACTGCAAAGACAAGATATTGAATGTTCCAACTGAGGAACTTCTTTTTTTTTTGCAAATTATCATTAACTTAGAATTTAATGGCAGCAAGATTTTGCAAAACAATTGTCACAGGGGCATTTTTACCACTGTGTTACATGGCCTTTCCTTTTAACAACACTCAGTAAACGTTTGGGAACTGAGGAGACCAATTTTTGAAGCTTTTCAGGTGGAATTCTTTCCCATTCTTGCTTGATGTACAACTTAAGTTGTTTAACAGTCTGGGGTCTCTGTATTTTAGGCTTCATATTACGCCACACATTTTAAATGGGCGACAGGGCTAGTAGCCGCACTCTTTTACTATGAAGCCACGCTGTTGTAACACGTGGCTTGGCATTGTCCTGCTGCAATAAGCAGGGGCGTCCATGATAACGTTGCTTGGATGGCAACATACGTTGCTCCAACACCTGTATGTAACTTTAACCATTAATGGTGCCTTCACAGATGTGTAAGTTACCCATGTCTTGGGCACTAATACACCCACCACTTTGCGCCTATAACAGCCCGGATGGTTCTTTTCCTCTTTGTCCCGGAGGACAAGACGTCCACAGTTTCCAAAAACAATTTGAAATGTGGACTCGTCAGACCACAGAACACTTTTCCACTTCGCATGAGTCCATCTTAGATGAGCTCGGGCCCAGCGGGTGTTGTTGATAAAGGGCTTTGGCTTTGCATAGTAGAGTTTTAACTTGCACTTACAGATGTAGCGACGAACTGTAGTTACTGACAGTGGTTTTATGAAGTGTTCCTGAGCCCATGTGGTGATATCCTTTACACGCTGATGTCGCTTTTTGATGCAGTACCGCTTGCGTGCAGCGATTTCTCCAGATTCTCTGAACCTTTTGATGATATCACGGACCGTAGATGGTGAAATCCCTGAATTCCTTGCAGTAGCTCGTTGAGAAATGTTGTTCTGAAACTGTTGGACAGTTTGCTCACGCATTTTTTTTACACAAAGTGGTGACCCTCGCCCCATCCTTGTTTGTGAATGACCGAGCATTTCATGGAAGGTGCTTTTATACCCAATCATGGCACCCACCTGTTCCCAATTAGCCTGTTAGGGATGTTCCAAATAAGTGTTTGATGAGCATTCCTCAACTTTCTCTGTCTTTTTTGCCACCTGTGCCAGCTTTTTTGAAACATGTTGCAGGCATCAAGTTCCAAATGAGCTAATAATTGCAAAAAATAACAACGTTTTCCAGTTCAAACTTTAAGTATCTTGTCTTTGCAGCCTTTTCAATTGAATATAAGTTGAAAAGGATTTGCAAAACATTGTATTTTGTTTTTATTTACCATTTACACAACGTGCCAACTTTGTAAAACCTCTATCGCCGCTCAAATTTGTGAAAGTAGTGACATTTTTGCCGTTTAAAAGCCAATAATGGTCAGTTTTAATTAAACTGATGCCAAACTGAGCTTGCATATCCTCGTGACGGATTGTGTATGTGTTGAGAGCACGACATAGTTTGTATGTGTCAGTGCAGCATGAGTGCTTTTTGCAACTTTCCCATTGTAATCCTGTGCAGATGTAATCCTGCGGCCGCCTCTCACATGGCATAATGCACCCTCATTTGGGCTGCTTCACATATGATTGATATTATTATCATTATTACTCCCTTTGCATTATTTGGAACATACGTCACTATTCCCTCCAGTATCACTTTTGGCCAATATTTTAAAAAGTTCATTTAAAGTACACACTATCTTGTCATGCCCAAACTGACGATGGCGGATTGGTTTGCAGCCAACACTGCAATATTGTGCAAAGATGAACAAGTTGGCTCTTGGATTAGTGATGGGTAATCTGCACATTTCGTGTTTTATGTAATTTTGAAATACTCGGCATGTTTGGCTCCAAATGCTCAGAGGGCGATTTTCGGTGTAACTTCATAATTGGTACACCGCTCACGCTGACGGGGAGGGGAAAAGGGGAATGTGTAGGGCCAGGGAAAATGTTGATGTCTTTGCAGAACATCTGCTCAAGTTTTTGGCAGGAATAAATCCAGCATCAAATATTGTCGTGTCAGGCTTACTTACTAGATTTAATTCTACCGTTATTTTTATTTATTATTTTTGCAACACCATCCTCTGTAGATATAGTTGGACTTAGCCAGTGGGCAGCCTGGGAAAAAACAACAACTCCAAATTGACACATTACACTGAGCTGATTATTTATTATAAATATTTTACACATATGATTAATTATATTTATATATTTTTTTGTTAACATATTTTTTTTTTATAATTTATAAATTGACACATTACACTGAGCTGATTATTTATTATACATATTTTATACATGATTAACTATATGTATATATTTTTTTGTTAACACATTTTTTTTAAATAATTTATAAATGGACACATTACACTGAGCTGATTATTTATTATAAATATTTTACACATATTATTAATTATATTTATATATTTTTTGTTAACATATTGTTTTTAAAATTTATAAATTGACACATTACACTCAGCTGGTTAATTCTATTATTTTTTTAAGAACATATATATTTTACACATATGATTAATTATTCTTACAAATTGATTTTTCGAAAATATTTTTTATAATTTATAAATTCACACATTACACTCAGCTGGTTAATCACATTAATTTTTAAGAACATATATATTTCACACATATGATTAATTAGTCTTACAATTTAAAAAAAAAGAAGTTTTCTATATATTTTTTAAATTGACACATTAAACTCAGCTGATTAATTATATATATTTTTTAATAATATAGATATTTAACTCATATGATTAATTGTGTTTACAAATGTGTTTAACATTTTTTTTTATAATTTAATAAATTGACACATTACACTCAGCTGATTAATTATAATATTTTTTAAGAACATATATATTTTACACATATGAATAATTATATTTACAAATGTTTTAAAAAAAACAATTTTGTACATATTTTTTTAAATTGACACATTACACTCAGCTGATTAATTATATTATTTTTAATAGTATAAATATTTTACACATATGATTAATTATTCCTACAAATATATTTTTTCAAAATATTTTTTATAATTTTGAAATTTACACATTACACTCAGCTGGTTAATTATATTAATGTTTAAAAAAATATTTTACACCTATGATTAATCATATATACAAATGTATTTAAAAAAAAATATTTTCTATATATTTTTTTAAATTGACACATTACACTCAGCTAATTAGTTATATTATTTTTTTAATAATATAAATATTTTACTCATATATTTAATTATATTTAAACATGTTTTTGTTAACATATTTTTTTTATGATTTATAAATTGACACATTACACTCAGCTGATTAATTATACTATTTTTAAGAACATATATATTTTACATAAGTTATTAATTATTATTTCAAATATATTTAAACAATGTTTTATTATTATTTATTATTATACAATTAATTATATTTTAAAATGTGTTTGTTAATTTTTTAAAATCATTTATAACGTGGCACATTACACTGATTAATTATATGAATTCTTATTTAATTAATTTTAAAAAATAAGAATACATTTTATACTGTTTTTGCTTTTTCCCTTTTTTTGTGTGGATTCTTTTTGAACACTCCCTGCTTGTACTTAATTTTCTGGAAAATCAAGAAGAAATATATTTCATTCAAAAGAATATATTTAATACACAGACACATCTGTTTGATGATATACACATATTAATTTATTGAAATATTGTTTCATGATTTATAAAGTGACGCATCAAATTCAGCTAATTAATATTGTATAAGTAAGTACTGTGGGTTCTACTACATCGTCAATAGGGGGCAGTAGAGCTCATTAACAAGCTAATTATCAAAGTGCTGTCTAATTGTGTCCTTTCCATCCATTTTTTTTTTTTTTACCGCATCTGGAATTAATTTAGTAACAAAAAATATATGACATTAATATTATCTATTAAATATGAAATACAATTAAAAAAAGTATGCTGAATCATGATTTGAAAAGACAACTTTGAAACAATCATATTACAAGTACACCCTTCAGCTACCATGAAGAAGAGAGAACATTTTTAATGAAATGAACAAGCAACAACATTGTCTGGCTCACCTGTGAGCAGGATTAAACCTCGTCTTAGCAGCTCAGGCTGATCTTTTTAGCCGGTCCGAGTGTCATGAAATCTCTCGTAAGAAGATTGCTTGGAACCCAAATACACAATCTTGTCTCCGTGTGTGCTTTCGGTCCTTGACAAGACTTGTTGGACTCCAACTAGTGGCTGCAATCAGAATGACGACATAGGAAAATGGTGCCACACAAGACCGCAAAAAGCCTGAGGAGCTTTTTCAAAAATGTATGAAATTGGAAAATATATATGTTTTGTTTTAACATGGTTTCTGTAGGAGGATAAACATGACACAAACCTCCCGAGTCATACCAAAGACTATAAAAATGGGACCCATTACCTCCCTGCTTGGCACTCAGCATCAAGGGTTGGAATTGGGGGTTATATATATATATATATATATATATATATATATATATATATATATATATATATATATATATATATATATATATATATATATATATATATATATATATATATATATATATATATATATATATATACACATACATGTATATATACACCAGGGGTCACCAACCTTTTTGAAACCAAGAGCTACTTCTTGGGTAGTGATTAATGCAAAGGGCTACCAGTTTGATACACACTTAAATAAATTGCCAGAAATAGCCAATTTGCTCAATTTACCTTTAACTCTATGTTATTATTAATAATTAATTATATTTACACTTAATTGAACATTTTAAAAGAGGAAAAAACAAGAAAAAAATGACAGTTAAATTTTGAAACATAGTTTATCTTCAATTTCGACTCTTTAAAATTCAAAATTCAACCGAAAAAAAGAAGAGAAAAACTAGCTAATTCGAATCTTTTTGAAAAAATAAAAAAAATAATTTATGGAACATCATTAGTAATTTTTCCTGATTAAGATTAATTTTAGAATTTGGATGACATGTTTTAAATAGGTTAACATCCAATCTGCACTTTGTTAGAATATATAACAAATTGGACCAAGCTATATTTCTAACAAAGACAAATCGTTATTTCTTCTAGATTTTCCAGAACAAAAATGTTAAAAGAAATTCAAAAGACTTTGAAATAAGGTTTAAATTTGATTCTACAGATTTTCTAGATTTGCCAGAATAATTTTTTTGAATTTTAATCATGATAAGTTTGAAGAAATATTTCACAAATATTCTTCGTCGAAAAAACAGAAGCTAAAATGAAGAATTAAATTAAAATGTATTTATTATTCTTTACAATAAAAAAAATAAATTTACTTGAACATTGATTTAAATTGTCAGGAAATAAGAGGAAGGAATTTAAAAGGTAAAAAGGTATATGTGTTTAAAAATCCTAAAATCATTTTTAAGGTTGTATTTTTTCTCTAAAATTGTCTCTCTGAAAGTTATAAGAAGCAAAGTAAAAAAAATAATGAATTTATTTAAACAAGTGAAGACCAAGTCTTTAAAATATTTTCTTGGCTTTTCACATTCTATTTGAGTTTTGTCTCTCTTAGAATTAAAAATGTCGAGCACAGCGAGACCAGCTTGCTAATAAATAAATAAAATAAAAAAAATAGAGGCAGCTCACTGGTAAGTGCTGCTATTTGAGCTATTTTTAGAACAGGCCAGCGGGCTACTCATCTGGTCCTTACGGGCTACCTGGTGCCCGCGGGCACCGCGTTGGTGACCCCTGATATACACACACACACACACACACACACACACACACACACACACACACACACACACACACACACACACACACACACACACACACACACACACACACACCCACACACACACACACACACACACACACACTCTTGAATTTGTTACCTTCTTGAGACCTGAGAAAAATGCCTACCTCTTTAGGACCACCCTTTCTAGATATATAAAGATGCGTATTTACAACATTGACAATATAGACATACTATGCAGACATAAAAACGCTTGTTGTGAAAAATGAGTTGGAATTTCACAAGAAAAAGGTCACCATTTCACAAGAAAAACTTAGAATTTTGGCAGCATTATAATAAAAATTGTAATTTTACTCAACGCAATCGGAATTTTACTCGGCAAAATGATGACGAAAGTCATAATTTTACTCCAAAAATGCATTTTTTTTTTTACAAGAATAACCAAAAAAATTGGCAATATTGTGACAAAAGTCTGAATTTTACACGACAGATGTCACCATTTTGCATTAAAAAGTAATAACTTTACATTAAAAAGTAATAATTTTACATTAAAAAGTATTAATTTTACGAGAAAATTTTGCAATGTTACAGAAACAGAAAGAATATGAGAAATTGTTCCCAGTTTTATAAGAAAAAGTCGACACATTGTGAGAAAAAGATTGCATTTAGTTATTTTTTTGTTTGAAATTGGTTTTTAATCTTCATTATTTACTTCAAGTTATTACAGTATGTCTCTGTACACACTACCGTTCAAAAGTTTGGGGTCACCCAAACAATTTTGTGGAATAGCCTTCATTTCTAAGAACAAGAATAGACTGTCGAGTTTCAGATGAAAGTTCTCTTTTTCTGGCCTTTTTGAGCGTTTAATTGACCCCACAAATGTGATGCTCCAGAAACTCAATCTGCTCAAAGGAAGGTCAGTTTTGTAGCTTCTGTAACGAGCTAAACTGTTTTCAGATGTGTGAACATGATTGCACAAGGGTTTTCTAATCATCAATTAGCCTTCTGAGCCAATGAGCAAACACATTGTACCATTAGAACACTGGAGTGATAGTTGCTGGAAATGGGCCTCTATACACCTATGTAGATATTGCACCAAAAACCAGACATTTGCAGCTAGAATAGTCATTTACCACATTAGCAATGTATAGAGTGTATTTCTTTAAAGTTACGACTAGTTTAAAGTTATCTTCATTGAAAAGTACAGTGCTTTTCCTTCAAAAATAAGGACATTTCAATGTGACCCCAAACTTTTGAACGGTAGTGTACATATTTTATAATTTTTTTTTATTTTTTATTTTGGCCAAAGGGGCCACATTTCAATTTCTTACACACACTTGTTATTACATATGTTGGCCAGAGGGGGAACAGTTTTAAAACCGACACACGGTAAATTTGAAAAATCCCTCCTTTTCGGGACCACCCTCATTTTGATAGATAGATCTCACCACTAGGGGTGCAAATGAGACATTCACTTGTTCACCGGTCCTCATATGGAAAGTACTTTTCCTTGTTGATGTCTCAAGAAGGGTAGAAATACAAGAACACACAAACACACACACACACACATACTGGTTATCATTTGGAATGGGGACCATCCTTTCTACAGGTTGTGGAGGCATATAATTTTTTTGGGTAAAATGGCCACTGCCCAGTTAGCTCATACACATCTTTAAATCTCTGGATTGATGAAGTAATGTGCTGATCATTCCTACTGGGGACTCTGGGGAAAAATAGTTAATATGGTTCAAGGGGACCAAATTTAAATAATTTTGCATAATTCACACAAATTTGTACGTGTTAGGGTTAGGGTTAACCCTAACCCTAAACCAGTGGTTCTTAACCTGGGTTCGATCGAACCCTAGGGGTTCGGTGAGTCGGGCTCAGGGGTTCGGCGGAGGTCAAAACACACCCGACTCATCGTGTAAATAAAAACTTCTCCCTATCGGCGTATTACGGATACGGCAACAGCAGAAGTCACACTGATTTGCAGGTGTGTAATTTGTTGTGAGTTTATGCACGGTGTTGGTTTTGTTGTTCGAACAAGGTGATGTTCATGCACGGTTCATTTTGTGCACCAGTAAAAAAACATGGTAACACTTTAGTATGGGGAACATATTCACCATTAATTAGTTGCTTATTAACATGCAAATTAGTAACATATTGGCTCTTAACTAGTCATTATTAAGTACTTATTAATGCCTTATTCGGCATGGCCTTGTTTTAACCCTAACCCTCTAACCCTGGCCCTAACCCTCTAACCCAGGGGTCCCCAAACTTTTTGACTCCGGGGCCGCATTGGGGTAAAACAATTTGGCTGGGGGCCGCGCTATATATATATATATATATATATATATATATATATATATATATATATATATATATATATATATATATATATATATATATATATATATATATATATATATATATATATATATATATATATATATATATATATATATATATATATATATATATATATATGTAAATGTGTGTGTGTGTGTGTGTGTGTGTATAGAATAGAATAGAATAGAATGGACTTTGTCATTATATTTGTTATATATTATATATGTATATGTATATGTAAATGTGTATATATGTATATATATATATATATATATATATACACACACATATAGACACATATACATATATATATATATATATATGTATATATATATATATATATATATATATATATATATGTATATATATATATATATATATATATATATATATATATATATATATATATATATGTATATATATGTATATATATATATATATATATATATATATATATATATATATATATATATATATATATATATATATACATACACATATATATAGATTATATATATATATATGTATATATATATATATTCATACATATATATTCCTCGCACACTAATTGACTTAAAGAGCACACTTGCTGCATGTCATGTTATCGATGGTAAAATGCATTTTTAGACAATATGATTTGCCTGAGTGTCTAGGAGACAGTAGAAAAAGGACTAGTAAGGACAAATTTACAAAAAAACAATAATTTAAAAAAAAAAAAAAAAAAAAAAAAAAAAATTAAACTTGGTACTTCCCGCGGGCCGGATTTTGGACGCTGGGGGGCCGTATATGGCCCGCGGGCCGTAGTTTGGGGACCCCTGCTCTAACCCTAACCCTAACCAAATAACTCTAAATTAAATCTTTGTTACTTAGAATATGTTCCCCATACTAAAGTGTTACCAAAAACATATAACTTTGTCTTGAATTTGAAAAAAAACAAACATTTTATTTTTCACTAAAGAAGGGTTCGGTGAATGCGCATATGAAACTGGTGGGGTTCGGTACCTCCAACAAGGTTAAGAACCACTGCCCTAAACCCAATTCTAAACCTAACCCTAACCCTAACCCCAAACCTAACCCTACATGTTTTATGAGCCAAAGCTTAAAAATCACTTAGGCATCTTCAGAATGGATCTGACTATCATTTAAAAAGGACCTGTTTTTTTGTCCCCATACCGTCAGAGGTCCCCTAAAGGTGACTGTGTAAACCAGGGGTGTCCAAAGTGCGGCCCGGAGCTTGTTCTTTTTTGGCCCGCGACACATTCTATAGACAAACTAAACAGGTCCCAAATTAGAACAAAAAAAACAATGAAAAATTAAACGGGACCAAATCCCCCCAAAATGGGACCTGAAAACCAAAATGGCCGACAACCTGAGCGTCCTACTGTATAAGGTCTTTGAGGATTTCCGTATGTCCTGTCATGATGACAAAGTGTACACATTTCTTGTGAGACATGACATGTTTTTGAGTGTACTAAAGCTCTCAAAAGCATTTCAGTTGACGGTATAATAGCAATAATAGTAAATACAAGCTTACTTTAAAGCAGTTAACATAAATACTAGGGCTGTGAATCTTTGGGTGTCCCACGATTCGATTCAAAATCGATTCTTGGGGTCACGATTCGATTCAAAATCGATTTTTTTTTTCCAATTCAACACGATTCTCGATTCAAAAACGATTTAAAAAATTTTTTTTTTAATGAAAACAATACACAACAACACCATAATAATGCAATACAGTTTCAAAACCAAACCCGACCCAGCAACATTCAGAATAGCAATAAACAGAGCAATTGAGGACACACAAACATGACACGGAACAATCTAAAAGTAGTGAGACAAAAATTAATATTATCTACAACAGCATCAATATTAGTAACAATTTCAACATAGCAGTGATTAAAAATCCCTCATTGATATTATCATTACAAACATTAATAAAGGAAAAAATTATAAAAAATGAACAATAGTGTCACAGTGGCTTACACTTGCATCGCATCTCATAAACTAAATGTCTAATGATAATGTCAATGAGGGATTTTTAATCACTGCTACGTTGAAATTGTAACTAATATTGATACTGTTGTTGATAATATTTATTTTTGTTTCACTACTTTTGGTTTGCTCCGTGTCGTGTTTGTGTCTTCTCTCAATTGCTCTGTTTATTGCAGTTCTGAGTGTTGCTGGGTCGGGTTTGGTTTTGGAATTGGATTGCATTGTTATGGTATTGCTGTGTATTGTTTTGGTGGATTATGTGGGCTCTGTACCGAGGATGTCGTTGTGGCTTGTACAGCCCTTTGAGACACTTGTGATTTAGGGCTATATAAATAAACATTGATTGATTGATTGGATTGATTAATTAAAAAAAAAAAAAAAAAAAAAAAAAATAATTTTTTTTATAAATAATAAAAATAAAAATACATCGATTTTTAAAAAATGAGAATCGATTCTGAATCACACAACGTGAGAATCGCGATTCTAATTCGAATCGATTTTTTCCCACACCCCTAATAAATACAAATAAAAATTGTATTATAATAATCATGAATTATTTTATTGCTTTGTTATCTATAACAGTGGTCGATTGGTACCGGGCCGCACAAGAAATAAAAAAAATGTAAAATTAAAAACCAATTTTTTAAATTATTTTTTAAAATTAAATCAACATAAAAACACAAGATACACTTACAATTAGTGCATCAACCCCAAAAAACCTCCCTCCCCCATTCACACTCATTCACACTCATTCACACTCATTCACACAAAAGGGTTGTTTCTTTCTGTTATTAATATTTCTGGTTCCTACATTATATATCAATATATATCAATACAGTCTGCAAGGGATACACACATGATTGTATTTTTTTATGACAAAAAAATAAAAAAATACCGTACCCTTGGTCCGTGGGATACATTTTTGTCCGCAGTTACAAAAAGGTTGGGGACCACTGATCTATAACACAAAGCTAAGATGTAGAACTTTTTTTTTCAAATGTTAGCATATGTTCACCTATATTGTTTTGGTTTGAGTATTTTTCATATACAAAAATGTATAAAAGTGGCCCTCGCAACCTTCAATTTTCCTCTATGTGGCCCTCGCTGGAAAATGTTTGGACGCCTCTGGTGTAAACAGAGCGATGTCTCCATTAAGTAAGCATTGCCAGCACACACACACACACACACACACACACACACACACACACACACACACACACACACACACACACACACACACACACACACACACACACACACACACACACACACACACACACACACACACACACTATAAATGATTGCGCAACCTCTTCTGCTCCAGTCTCATTTTGAGTTCTGACACCAGCGCCTTGTTGACCGTGTCCTGACCCGACACCACTGACTTCTTCTTGGGCCGTGCCGCCGTCGTGGCCGACACCGTGGGCACCACCCACCTCCTCTCCCCCGGGATGTAAGGCGGCGGCGGCGGGGGCGGGAGCGAGGGGGCGCAGGGAAGCGGAGGCGGCGGCGGCCAGTACCTGACGACGTTGGTGACGTTGTTGTTGTGGTTGACGTTCTCCGTCTTGTCTTCCGGCTCTTCCTCCCCCTGCGCTTGGAACTTCTCCTCGGGGTTCCCTGGTGTCCTGAAGGGGTTCTTGAAGGTCCAGGGGTTCTGGTTGCGGGGCCTCCTCCTCACGCGGCGGTTGGGCAACACCCGGTTGGACTTTTTGTTGCGCACGAAGGTGACGGTGGAGATGATGACCGTGACTATGACCATTAAACTAATGACGCCTGCCAGCATGCCTACGATTTGCAAGGGCTTGTTTCTATTGTGCATTAAAAACGATCCCAACGGCCCCCCCTCGAGTCGGGTCTGTAAAAGAGCACAAGGAGAATTGACGTCACACATTTGTTCCCCTTTTGGCTGGAAAAGAAAATACCGAGGTCTAAAACAGGGGTCACCAACGCGGTGCCCGCGGGCACCAGGTAGCCCGTAAGGACCAGATGAGTAGCCCGCTGGCCTGTTCTAAAAATAGCTCAAATAGCAGCACTTACCAGTGAGCTGCCTCTATTTTTTTAATTTTATTTATTTATTAGCAAGCTGGTCTCGCTGTGCTCGACATTTTTAATTCTAAGAGAGACAAAACTCAAATAGAATGTGAAAAGCCAAGAAAATATTTTAAAGACTTGGTCTTCACTTGTTTAAATAAATTCATTATTTTTTTTACTTTGCTTCTTATAACTTTCAGAAAGACAATTTTAGAGAAAAAATACAACCTTAAAAATGATTTTAGGATTTTTAAACACATATACCTTTTTACCTTTTAAATTCCTTCCTCTTATTTCCTGACAATTTAAATCAATGTTCAAGTAAATTTTTTTTATTTATTGTAAAGAATAATAAATCCATTTTAATTTAATTCTTCATTTTAGCTTCTGTTTTTTCGACGAAGAATATTTGTGAAATATTTCTTCAAACTTATCATGATTAAAATTCAAAAAAATTATTCTGGCAAATCTAGAAAATCTGTAGAATCAAATTTAAACCTTATTTCAAAGTCTTTTGAATTTCTTTTAACATTTTTGTTCTGGAAAATCTAGAAGAAATAACGATTTGTCTTTGTTAGAAATATAGCTTGGTCCAATTTCTTATATATTCTAACAAAGTGCAGATTGGATGTTAACCTATTTAAAACATGTCATCCAAATTCTAAAAGTAATCTTAATCAGGAAAAATTACTAATGATGTTCCATAAATTATTTTTTTAATGTTTTCAAAAAGATTCGAATTAGCTAGTTTTTCTCTTCTTTTTTTCGGTTGAATTTTGAATTTTAAAGAGTCGAAATTGAAGATAAACTATGTTTCAAAATTTAACTGTCATTTTTTTCTTGTTTTTTCCTCTTTTAAACTGTTCAATTAAGTGTAAATATAATTAATTATTAACAATAACATAGAGTTAAAGGTAAATTGAGCAAATTGGCTATTTCTGGCAATTTATTTAAGTGTGTATCAAACTGGTAGCCCTTTGCATTAATCAGTACCCAAGAAGTAGCTCTTGGTTTCAAAAAGGTTGGTGACCCCTGGTCTAAAAAATATACTGCATTGTTTTGTTGTTATCATAGCTGCACTTTAAACGCACTGTTTAATATTTCAAGACAAGATCAGAGAGGTTCTCCATAGGAAACCGTAGCTGGGATTATTCAGCCATTTTTTTTTTGCAACGAGTTTATAAATCGCTGTTAAAAAGGGAACATATCGAGTCATATTGTGCTCCTTTACAGACGCAGCTTTGTGAAAATCCAGTAGGGGGACTATCCGACAATGACTGATGATCTCAAGGCAAGCTTGCAGAGATGCGCGGATAGGTAATTATTTTATCCGCAACCGCATCACAAAATTCGTCATCCACCCGCCATCCACCTGAACTAACATTTTATCAAAACCACAACCGCCCGCCACCCGCCACCCGCCACCCACCCGTTGTTATATATCTAATATAGACGATGCAAGGCATTAGTGAGGTTAGAAAGCTTTTGCCTGTTAAAGAAAGGAGACTGATCCAATGCAGCAGAGACATTCAATGCGTGCCACGCATTAATATCTCTTGGCCACACATTAGAGGCTAAGAGATATTAATGCGTGATAATATTATTTATCATTATTATAATATTATTGTCATTTCCATTAAGAAAGTGTTGAGTATTATTGTTATTTTTTTTCCCCTGGTCTTTAGTATTCCCTTTTTTAGTTTGTCGCGTACCACCTTTGCTGCCGGCGTTGCCATCTTTTTATTTTTTTCTTCTTCTTCTGTTGTGTTTACTTCCGTGGTCATGTTTCCTCTTACGTCATTGACAGCCAGGCCTGGCCCTAACCAATCTGGCGCCCTAGGCAAGATTTTAGGTGGCGCCCCCCCACATCGGCAGTGAAGTGTATATACTCACAAGAAACTGAATAGCTTTGTCTTTGACCTTTTTTTTTTACTTAAAGAAAGCAAATGAACATATATGAGAATGTCATGTTATGATTATCTTTAACCGAATCACAGCAGTGCTCAAATTAAAAAACAGCATTCCCTCTCATGTGATATTGCTTAATTAACATTAATGATGTGCACTTTAACAACTAGGCTTACAACTATACCTAATATATAAAGGGGTGGAAAAGTGACTATTACCTGCAGGGCAAACATTAGCTAACCAGAAGGCAATAACAATGTCAACAAAAAACAACTGCTTAAAAGATCTAATACAAATGTCCCTGAGGAATGTAAGGTGGGAGTACTGTAATTACCTAACGTTACATTATTATTTTCCATAACAATTTAGCCCCCTCCACAATATTAACCCGATGTTAAAACAGAACTAGCTATTTATTGATTAGCAATTGCCGAATGTTGTAACAAATAATATTTCTATTAAATAGGCTTTACTTTGCATTTTATATAACGTCGGATTATTTTTTGTATTTAGAAATAATAGTACCAACTTTTTTTTTTTCTTTTTTTTCTCCAACATTTGTGGCACTGGCGTGGCGCCCCCTGATGGACGGCGCCCTTAGCATTTGCCTATACGGCCTATGCCATGGGCCGGCCCTGTTGACAGCGATCGATAGCACTTCGGCTTTGACTGCCCGTCGCTGGAAGGATACTTCGTCTTTGACAGCTGCTGAAATCTGAAGAAATCGATAATTGTTTTTTTTTGTACAGGCGCGAAACAGGAAAAAAAAACAAAAAAACTTTGTGACTTTATTGGACGCAGCCCCGGAAGTAAATGGGGGGAAGGTTTTTGTAGGGGGGAAGAAATTTGGCTTGACAGCTGCAGCAGTGCCTGATGAATAATTGCCTGTTTCAAAGAGTGCTGCTCGTTTTTCGTATGCGGGTAACAACATTTAACTATGTATATATATTTCCGAATTGGTTCAACCGCCACCCGCCCGAATCTATTTAAAATCTATTTTTTTCGTCATGCATCCACCCGACCCGTGGATTATCCGCGGACTCCGCGGTTGTGTCCGCAAACCGCGCATCTCTACAAGCTTGACTTATAGCACAGGCCTCCTGACAATCTTTCTGATCTTGCCCTGAGGTTTGACGCGGGACTTTTTCACAGAGTTCCAGTAAATTAGAGTGGAGATGAGGATTGTCAGAGAAATGGCGAAGGCCACGGCGGTCATAAAAATCCCAAACACGGCCCCCGGGCGCTTCCGTAGTCCCAGGAAGTACGAGACAAATCTGGATTTGACCTGGAAACATGACAATGTGAGACAAGAGATCTCGTGAGACACCGCCGAGTACAAACTGGTCGGCTGGAGGATGTTAATTATAGGTGGTGAATTTGGGGAATTGCGACCAAACATTGAATTGAAGGCTTTAAATGTGACTAACTATGCCAGGGGTGTCCAAACTTTTTCCACTGAAAAATCAAAGCTAGCGGGGGCCATTTTTATATTTTTTACTTTAAAAACCAATACAATATATGTGTAAAAAAATATACATT
Organism: Entelurus aequoreus; assembly: GCF_033978785.1. NCBI lineage: Eukaryota > Metazoa > Chordata > Actinopteri > Syngnathiformes > Syngnathidae > Entelurus > Entelurus aequoreus. The sequence goes on along the minus strand of NC_084739.1, from coordinate 11,691,486 downwards.
TAGGCCTCCACTCAGGCTCGAACCCGGGGACCCCAAAGGGTTTTGGTCAAAAAAATATTTAAAATGTGTCATTATTCAGTATTATTATTTTGATTATTATTCAAGGTTTAAATCTCTAGATCAACATTAGGTCTATCTGTCAATATAACGGTTTTAAAGATTTAAGTTATATGCTCTTATTGTCAAAGAAAACCCTGTTTTTTAATGGAAAAAAAACACAAAATATGTAATATTTTCACCCAATACAATTTGTAAGTGGAATATTTCAGATTATATAACAATCGGAGCCTTAAAAAGGTCAATAACTCATAACAACATTGATTTTAATTCATTATTATTTTTGGAACAATGACACGTAAAAACAAATCACACTAAAATGATTGGGGATCCAAAAGGGTCCTACTTATTAAAGTGTTAAAAAATTAATTATATACACTACCGTTCAAAATTTTGGGGTCACATTGAAATGTCCTTATTTTTGAAGGAAAATCACTTTAAACTAGTCTTAACTTTAAAGAAATATACTCTACACATTGCTAATGTGGTAAATGACTATTCTAGCTGCAAATGTCTGGTTTTTGGTGCAATATCTACATGGGTGTATAGAGGCCCATTTCCAGCAACTATCACTCCAGTGTTCTAATGGTACAATGTGTTTGCTCATTGGCTCAGAAGGCTAATTGATGATTAGAAAACCCTTGTGCAATCATGTTCACACATCTGAAAACAGTTTAGCTCGTTACAGAAGCTACAAAACTGACCTTCCTTTGAGCAGATTGAGTTTCTGGAGCATCACATTGTTGTGGGGTCAATTAAACGCTCAAAATGGCCAGAAAAAGAGAACTTTCATCTGAAACTCGACAGTCTATTCTTGTTCTTAGAAATGAAGGCTATCCCACAAAATTCTTTGGGTGACCCCAAACTTTTGAACGGTAGTGTATATTTTTTACTGTTTACTTTTAACACAATAATCTCGAGGTCAACTTCAGATCTATCCGTCAATTATAAGTTGTATTGTTGTTTATGGTTTTTGTTTGTTCGTTTTAGGCCCTTCTTTAAAAAAAAACAAAAAAACGCTTAGTTTTTTATATGGCAAACACAAAATATGCAACATTTTCACCAAAGAATATCTCAAAGTGGAATATTCAATGTGACGTAATTGGAGTCTTGGATAGGTCAATAATTCATAATGACATTGATTTTGATTCATTATTATTTTTTAAAGAAGGAAACAGCCTGCATGGCAGCTTTGTGTTGTTAGAGTAAACATTGCAACATTTTCTTGTTCACCTGGTTGCTCTTTTATACCACTTTTTATGTTGTTGTTGTTGTTTTTATCGTACTTTTAGAACGTGCCGTGGGGCCGTTAAAAAGTGACCTGCGGGCCGCAAATGGACTTTGGACACCCCTGAAGTATGCACTCATGAGCTCTAAATGATAGTTTGTCAAAGAAATGACTGATGCTCCGTGAAAAATAAACTGCTCATTTGATTCCATGTTACAATGTGGGATATACGTGTTAAACAATGCCAAAGTGTCAAATTATAAGGTTCAAGAATTTGGATGCCTCTGAACGCTGTATTTTGTAGTCTTTTTTTATACCGTTGGGCACACACTGCAAAAACTGAAATCTAAGTAAGATGAAATATCTCAAATAAGGGTGATATTTGCTTATTTTCAGTCTGATAAGATCATTCTTCTCACTAAGCAGATTTTATGTTAGAGTGTTTTACTTGTTTTAAGGGTTTTGGTCCTAAATGATCTCAGTAAGATATTACAGCTTGTTGCTGAGATTGTATGACCTATATTGAGTAAAACATGCTTGAAACTAGAATATCAAGTGTTGCAAAGCTGTGTCATCAACACTCACAAGTATAAAACTACTTCTTTAAAGTAATGATTTGTTATTTCAAGCATGAAAAAAAAAGAATCATGATTTTGACACAATTGTGTCTCATAATAAAACAGATGACAGCCAAATGGACTTTGCTGTTTTATTTTCAATGAAACAATAGAAAATACGTACTCATATCGTAGTGCACTTGTTATTAGTGAGAATATACTTATTTTAATGTAGTTTTGGGTTCATTGAGGTTAGCTAATTTTACTTGTTTTGGAAAGTTTTGACAAGCCAAATTTTCTTGTTCTATTTGCAGATAATTTTGCTTAGTTCAAATAAAATACCCCTCATTTTTGTATTTTTTTGTTTTTGTTTTTGAACACTGACTTTTTGCAGTGCACTGTGATATCACAGTGTAACGGCCGTTCTTATGTGGGTGTCCTACATCTTAGAATATGCTCTCTGCCTGCATGGCCTCTTCCGGATGTATATTTAACATTGTACATTTCCAAAAGATACATTCTGATACATTTGAAGGGGATTTTATTTGCAATCTAAATGGACGGGATTTGGTTTTTAGAAGTGGGCTGGGACACAACCTTGACCCTTGGATGGAATACAAATAATTCAATACAGTAGTACCTCAATTTACGGGTTTAGCTGGTTCTGTGATGGAGCTCTTAACTCAAAACACTTGTATCTCAAAGCAATGTTGCCTACTGAAATTACCTCATTTTCTGGACTATAGACTGCTACTTTTATCCAAAGCTTTAAACTCCATGGCTAATGAAACGGTGTGGCTAATTAATAGATTTTTCTTCGCCAACGATTATGTTTTGTATTCAACAAATACCGTATTTTTCGGACTATAAGTCGCAGTTTTTTTTCATAGTTTGGCCGGGAGTGCGACTTATACTCAGGAGCGACTTATGTGTGAAATTATTAACACATTAGCGTAAAATATCAAATAATATTATTTAGCTCATTCACGTAAGAGACTAGACGTATAAGATTTCATGGGATTTAGCGATTAGGAGTGACAGATTGTTTGGTAAACGTATAGCATGTTCTATATGTTATAGTTATTTGAATGACTCTTACCATAATATGTTACGTTAACATACCAGGCACGTTCTCAGTTGGTTATTTATGCGTCATATAACGTACACTTATTCAGCCTGTTGTTCACTATTCTTTATTTATTTTAAATTGCCTTTCAAATGTCTATTCTTGGTGTTGGGTTTTATCAAATAAATTTCCCCCAAAACTGCGACTTATACTCCAGTGCGACTTATATATGTTTTTTTCCTTCTTTATTATGCATTTTCGGCCAGTGCGACTTATACTCCGGAGCGACTTATACTCCGAAAAATACCGTACTTTTCACATTAGGTCAGTTAGCTCACTGCAGGTGCTGCGGCCTTGACAACGTAACTACTTCCTGCTTCGTGCCGTAAATATATTTGTCCATAGCGTTTCGGCTCGAAATAAGTTTTTATTTATCACTCCAAGCAATGTTTGTAAGTTTTCAAATGTAACTAAAACAATTAATTCTTAGTAACTATACAGTCCTATGTGTGATGCCTGTAGGAGTGTTCTCTTGCATATTTGTAGTTGTTATTGAAATTTAATATATCTAGCGTTGTTAGCATTAGCTAATATGCTAACACTTTGAACAAGTGTCTGTGTCAGTATTATTAACTTACAATGGCATTCTTTTTTGTGTTGTTTCAGTTTCGTAAATTCCCAAAATGTCACCGTGGAGTTATTGAGTCTGTTTAGCAGATTGGAGAGCTA
>NC_084739.1:11631054-11685329 GCF_033978785.1 Entelurus aequoreus | reverse complement strand
GGCAGATAATTTTGCTTTGTTCAAATAAAATACCCCTAATTTTTGTATATTTTTTTTTCTTGTTTTTGAACACTGACTTTTTGCAATATTACAGCTTGTTGCTGAGATTTGATTACCTACATTGAGTAAAACATGCTTGAAACTAGAATATCAACTGTTGCAAAGCTGTGTCATCAACACTCACAAGTATAAAACTACTTTTTTTAAAGTAATAATTTCTTAAAACATGATGCCGAGTGCACATCAGTATGTCAAGATAATGGCACTAGCATTTACTTCATTTAAGAATATTTTTCAACACATTGAGCAAAAAGGTCTCTTTTTTTTTTTCTACCAAGAAAAGTGCACTTGTTATTAGTGAGAACAAATTTTATGTATTTATTTTATTTTATTTTATTTTATTTTATTTTATTTTATTTTATCTTATTTTATTTTATTTTATTTTATTTTATTTTATTTTATTTTATTTTATTTATTTATTTATTTTTTATTTATTTATTATTTATTTATTATTTATTTATTATTTATTTATTAATTAATTAATTTATTTATTTATTCATTTATTTATTTATTTTATTTTATTTTATTTTATTTTATTTTATTTTATTTTATTTTATTTTATTTCTTGTATTTATCTTATTCATTTATTTATTTATTTTATTTTATTAATTGTATTATTTTATGATATTTTTGGCTCCATTGAGGTTAGCTAATTTTATTTGTTTTGGAAAGTCTTGACAAGCCGAATTTTCTTGTTCTATTGGCAGATCGTTTTTGCTTAGTTCAAATAAAATACCCCTAATTTTTGTAAAAAAAAATAAATATTGTTTTTGAACACTGACTTTTTGCAGTGCATGCAATACATGCACCATGCTGCAGCAAAGTATACCGACAACAGTGCAAGTAATCTTTTGGAAGTTTTCGTGACAATCAAACCTTAGCATTGTTTTTTATTTTTTTTATTTTTTTTAGTTCAGTTCTTGATACCACCTGATAATTTCATTTTTCTGCACACAAACAAGTGTTAGGAACTGGTCAATGGTACTTTCCCAGCTCCTACAAAAAAGCCATGATTGCACTCTCTGGCTACTTGTTAACACCGCCGTATAGACACACACACACACACACACACACACGTGCACGCTCACACACACACACACATGCACGCAGATGACAAAGTAAAGAATGTTGCTTGGTACTTCGGCAGCCAGCCGGCGCCTCTATGTGTAAGATTAATACTCCTTGCCACACTCCCGTAGAATAATGTCACTTTAATCTTGTTTGGGGCAAAATTGGAAGCGGAGTGTGTCTACTTGTTTCCTGAGATTACTTCATCTTTCTTTCGGCAGTGGCGTGTGACTCTGCCGCCTGCTGTCCCCATGGCGCTGGATGTCCCATTACCCTTCACACGCCGCAACTTTCTGCTGTTTGCACAACACTGGCCACAGGAGCCGGAAGGAGGGCAGGGGCTGCTATTGATGTTTTTGTGCCTTCGCCTCACCATTGCTGCTGACCTCCTTCCGGGCCTCCATCAAAAAAGTGGCGGCGCGGGAGGGAGCGCTCGCCGCCAGCAGGCTTTGTTTGGATGGAAACGAAGGGAAAAATGAGGTTATAATGGAAGTTCTAAAATTGCACTAAAGTAGAGATGTCCGATGATATCGGGCTGCCGATATATGATCGGTATCGGTTTCAAAAAGTAGAATTTATGCACTGCAAAAAGTCAGTGTTCAAAAACAAGGAAAAAATATACAAAAATGAGGGGTATTTTATTTGAACTAAGCAAAATTATCTGCCAATAGAACAAGAAAATGTGGCTTGTCAAGACTTTCCAAAACAAGTAAAATTGGCTAACTTCAATGAACCCAACAAATACCTTAAACCGGGGGTGTCCAAACTTTTTCCACTGAGGGCCGCACACTGAAAAATCAAAGCAAGCGGGGGCCGTTTTGATATTTGAGTTTGAGTTTGAGTTTGAGTTTATTTCGAACATGCAAGCATACAACATGATACGTCACAATTTCCAGTTTCTTTTCAACATGTTCGAAAAGGAGTAGGAAGAAGCAGAGCTTATTTAATCCTACCCCTTTTCTTTTACATAACAGTTGCAAAACTTTTTGTTCACTTCCTGTTCACAATTTTTTCACAATAAACTCCATAAGTAATTACAATAAAAATAAATAAATAAATAATAGTAAGAATTTAATAATAATAATTGGTGAAGTAAGTCATATTTCATATGATGAGATAAGTAAGATTACTTTAACAATGAATGAATGGATGGATGAAATAAATTGAGAATGTTTGTCATGGTTCTTCTTCATTGTACTTTGTAAACACTTTAAGTTTGAAGAGTTTCTTGAAGTGGATCATATTAGTACATTGTTTGATTGCTTTGCTTAATCCATTCCATAATTTAATTCCACATATTGATATACTGAAGGTCTTAAGTGTTGTACGTGCAAACAAATGTTTTAAATTACGTTTTTCTCTAAGATTATATTTCTCCTCTTTTTTTGAGAAGAATTGTTGTATATTCTTGGGTAGCAGGTTATAGTTTGCTTTGTGCATAATTTTAGCTGTTTGCAAATTCACTATGTCGTGGAATTTCAGTATTTTTGATTCAATAAATAAAGGGTTTGTATGTTCTCTATATCCAACATTATGTATTATTCTAACTGATCTTTTTTGTAACACCGTTAATGAATGAAGTGTACTTTTGTATTTTAAAAACCAATACAATATATGTATAAAAAATATACATTTAGGCCTCCACTCAGGCTTGATACCGGGGACTCCAAAGGGTTTAGGTTCAAAAAAATTTTAAAAAAGGTCATTATTTAGTATTATTATTATTATTATTATTATTATTATTCAAAGTTTAAATATCTAGATCAACATTAGGTATATCTGTCAATGTAACGTTTTGGGGGTTTTTTTAGATTTAAGTTGTATGCCCTTTTTGTCAAAGAAAACCCAGTTTTTTATGGAAAAAACACAAAATATGAAATATTTTCCCCCAATAAAATTTTAAAGTGGAACATTTCAGATTATATAATAATTGGAGCTCATAACATAACTCAAAACAACATTGATTTTAATTTTTTTGTTGTTTTTTGAGCAATGACACTAAAATTATTGGGGTTCCAAAAGGGTCCTGCTCAGTAAAGTGTTAAAAAATAAATCTTTTTTTTTTTTTAAACTGTTAACACAATAGTCTCGAGATCAACTTCAGATCTATCCGTCAATTACAACTTGGATTGTTGTTTATTATGTTCCTTGTTTGTTCATATTAGGCCCTTCTTTTTTTTTTAAAAAACATAGTTTTTTATATGGCAAACACAAAATATGCAACATTTCCCCCAAAAAATATATCAAAGTGGAATATTTAATGTGACCTAATTGGAGCCTTGAATAGGTCAATAATTCATAATAACATTGTTTTTGATTCATTATTATGTTTTAAAGAAAGAAACAGCCTGCATGACAGCTTAGTGTTATTAGAGTCAACATAGCAACATTTTATTGTCACCTGCTTAACTCTTTTATACTACTTTTTATGTTTTTTATTTTTTTTTATCGTATTTTTAGAATGTGCCGTGGGGCCGTTAAAAAATTACCTGCGGGCCGCAAATGGCCCCCGGGCCGCACTTTGGACATCACTGCCTTAAAATAAGTATATTCTCACTAATAACAAGTGCATTTGTCTTGAAAGAAAAAACAAATATGAGACCTTTTTGCTTAATATGTTGAAAAATATTCTTAAATTAAGTAAATGCTGGTGCCATTATCTTGACATTATGATATGCCTGTAAAATTAATACAAATAAAATTTCCATTACTTCCCATGGAAAAACTTATTTTTTTAATTTATTTTTTTATTAATCAATCCAACAAAATAATACACAATAATTCCATAATAATACAATTCCAATTCCAAAAACCAAACCCGGTCCAGCAACATTCAGAATAGCAATCAACAGAGCAATTGAGAGGACACACAAACATGACACAAAACAATCCAACAAAAATGAATAATAACAACAACAGTATCAATATTAATAAGAATTCCAACATAGCAGTGATTAGAAATCCCTCATTGAAAAAAAAATAATATGATATTATCATCACACCATTTATAAAAAATAAAAAACATTTAAAAAAAAGAACAATAGTATCACAGTGGCTTACACTTGCATCTCATCTCATAAGCTTGACAACACATTGTGTCCAATATTTTCCACAAGTATAAAATAAGTCATGTTTTAGGTTCATTTAATAGTTAAAACAAATTTAAATAATGGATCCCATATTTCAATATATGTATACTCATTAGTATCCAAACTATGGAGAAACCCGAGTACACCACACTATTACACTCTATTCCACATTGCAAAAAGTCAGTGTTCAAAAACAAGAAAAAAAAATACAAAAATTAGGGGTATTTTATTTGAACTAAGCAAAATTATCTGCCAATAAAACAAGAAAATTTGGCTTGCCAAGACTTTCCAAAACAGGTAAAATTAGCTAACTTCAATGAACCCAAAAAATACCTTAAAATAAGTATATTCTCACTAATAACAAGTGCACTTTTCTTGGTAGAAAAAAAAAATTAGACCTTTTTGCTCAATATGTTGAAAAATATTCTTAAATTAAGTAAACGGTGCCATTATCTTGACATAATGATATGCGCTCGGCATTACATTTCTTGAAACCAGCAAACTTATACTAAAAACTAATTTATTGTTCTTAATGGAAAGGCAACCGCTTGTTACTCTCGGGGTCTCCTAGCCGCTCAGGCAAATCATATTGTCTAAAAATGCATTTTTCCATCGACAACATGACATCATCGCGCCAAGTGCGTGCCCTTTCAGTCAATTAATGCGCATATATACAGACCGGCCCCCGGCCAAAAAAAATTGTTTATTGTAATTTTGAAGAATTTACCTGAATGTGCATGAACTATTTCTGTTCAAAATTGTTAGAAATGTTAAATGTTTAAATATTAACTGTCAGTTTACTGTACTGTGCCAACTGTACTACTATATGAGTATGTGTTTTCTATTGTTTCATTGAAAATAAAACAGCAAAGTCCATTTGGCTGTCATCTGTTTTAATTATGAGACACAATTGTGTCAAAGTCATGATTTTTTTATTTCATGCTTGAAATAAGAAATGATTACTTTAAAAAAAGTAGTTTTATACTTGTGAGTGTTGATGACACAGCTTTGCAACAGTTGATATTCTAGTTCCAAGCATGTTTTACTCAATATAGGTCTTACTGAGATCATTTAGGACCAAAACAATTAAAACAAGTAAAACACTCTAACATAAAATCTGCTTAGTGAGAAAAATGATCTTATCACACAGAAAATAATCAAATATTACCCTTATTTGAGATATTTAATCTTACTTAGATTTCAGTTTTTGCAGTGCATACAGGGGTAAAAAACATATTCATCATTTTATTAGGAAGGTTTTATAGTTTTTTTCTTTTTAAGTCAGAATCAGAATCAGAATCGTTTTTTTATTGCCATTTGAGAACGGGTTCACAAAGTAGGAATTGTTCTTGGTGCAACATAAAACATATAACACAGAATATGTAATAAAATGAGCTGTAAAGTCCTCTGAGTTTCCTACTTTAAATATAATGCCCTGTTTTTAGTTATACAAGATCAACATAATTTGGGGTTTTATATAGTTCGTTTCTCTGAGGCTTTTTTTGGGGAATTGCATTAAATGCTCATACCGATCATAAGGCCGCCCACCTCATTTCTCATGATAAAGTGGGTCAAAAACTGCTAACCCATACTGGTATTCCTCGCACCGCAAACATCAGCGTGCAGGTTATGAGCCCTACGGGTGCAGACTTTTTTTTTGTGTGCGTGTGTGTGTGTGTGCGTGTGTGTTTGTGTGTGTGTATTTTCACTCGGTCGCTTACAGCGGCGTGTTAGCGCCTCTTTTCCACCGTGTTGACCTCATGAACACGCTGCAGCGAGCGAGCACTAAATCTCTAATGAGGCTTGATGTAAATACCACGTCGCACAAAACCACATCAATTCCTCGCCTAACAACTCATCATGTGCTCACACACACTTAAACCCCCCCCCCCCCCCCCAAAAAAAACACACACACACACGAGTCGACCTTGTGTTCAATAGCCACAATTCACTCCCCTTCTTTATTGCTCACTGTCCTTCTTTTTTAATTGCAATGTAAATTATTCATCCTGACTAACGCTTATTTGGCTAATTGTATTGTTTATTGTTCTAGTTAGAAATATGATTTACACCTTATGGTGCTTCTTTAAGTGTTGGTGCAATGCACTTTGTATGTTGTTTAGAGCAGTGGTCCCCAACCTTTTTGTAGCTGCAGACCGGTCAACGCTTGAAAATTTGTGGTGGGAGGGGGGGGTGGTGTATTTCAAATTTTTTATTTTTTTTAATTTTTTTTTTTATATAAATAAATACAATCATGTGTGCTTACGGACTGTATCCCTGCAGACTGTATTGATCTATATTGATATATAATGTATATATTGTGTTTTTTATGTTGATTTCATTAAAAAAAATATATATATATATATATATATATATTTTTTTTTTTTTTTTTTTTATTCTTCAATGAACCCAAAAAATACCTTAAAATAAGTATATTCTCACTAATAACAAGTGCACTTTTCTTGGTAGAAAAAAAAAATTAGACCTTTTTGCTCAATATGTTGAAAAATATTCTTAAATTAAGTAAACGGTGCCATTATCTTGACATAATGATATGCGCTCGGCATTACATTTCTTGAAACCAACGGACTGTATCCCTGCAGACTGTATTGATCTATATTGATATATAATGTATATATTGTGTTTTTTATGTTGATTTCATTAAAAAATATATATATATATATATATATTTTTTTTTTTATTATTTTTTTTTTTTTTATTCTTCAATGAACCCAAAAAATACCTTAAAATAAGTATATTCTCACTAATAACAAGTGCACTTTTCATATATATTTTTTTTATTTTATTTTATTTTTTATTCTTGTGCGGCCCGGTACCAATCGGTCCGCGGACCGGTACCAGGCCGCGGCCCGGTGGTTGGGGACCACTGGTTTAGAGAAGAGTGCGTGTGTGTGTGTGTGTGTGTGTGTGTGTGTGTGTGTGTGTGTGTGTGTGTGTGTGTGTGTGTGTGTGTGTGTTCTTATATTTCTACCCTTCTTGAGACATCAAAATAGAAAAGTACCTTCCATATTCCAAGTTAGGACATAAATCATGGTCCCAATACGTAAAACCATTACATCTGATAGAGAATGTCTCATTTGCACCCCTGGGTGAGGGTGGTCACAAAAAGGAGGGATTTTTTCATCTGAATCCGTGTCGGTTTTAAAAGTGCAACATATGAAATAACAAGTGTTTGTAAGAAATTGAAATGTGCCCCCTTTGGCCAAAATGAATTCAAAAAATCAAATAAATGTGTACTGTATATAGAGACATACTGCAATAACTTGAAGTAAATAATGAAGATTAAAAACAAAAAAATAACTAAAAGCAGTCTTTTTCTCACAATGTGTCGACTTTTTTCTCCTAAAATTGGGAACAATTTCTCATAGTCTTTCTGTTCCTGTAATATTGCAATATTTTCTCGTAAAATTATTACTTTTTCATGCAAAATGGGGACATCCGTCCTATAAAATTCTGACTTTTATCACAATATTGCCAATTTTTTTTGTGGTCCTTGTAAAATAGTGACATTTTTTGGAGTATAAATATGACTTTTGTCATAATTTTGCCAAGTAAAATTATGATTATTATTTATAAAATTGCCAACATTTTTAAGTTTTCTTATAAAATTGGGGCATTTGTCGAGTAAAATTACGACTCTTTTCATAAAATTGCCAAAATGTTAAGCTTTTTTTTGTAAAGTTGCTACTGTTATTCAGTAAAATTCCATAATAATTATCATAATATTGCACAAATGTTCAGTTTTTCTTATAAAATTGCGACTTTTATTATACTACTGCCAAAATTGTAAGTATTTCTTGTGAAATTGTGACCTTTTTCTTGTGAAATTCCAACTCATTTTTCACAACAAGCTTTTTTTATATTTGCATAGTATGTATATATTATTAATGTTGTTAATACACATCTTTATATATCTAGACAGGGTGGTCCTAAAGAGGTCGGCATTTTTCGGAGGTCTAAAGAAGGTAACAAATACAAGAATGCACGTGTGTGTGTGTGTGTGTGTGTGTGTGTGTGTGTGTGTGTGTGTGTGTGTGTGTGTGTGTGTGTGTGTGTGTGTGTGTGTGTGTGTGTGTGTGTGTGTGTGTGTGTGTGTGTGTGTGTGTGTGTTTGTGTGTGTGTGTGTGTGTGTGCGAGTGTGTGTGTGTTCTTGTATTACTACCCTTCTTGAGACATCAACATAGAAAAGTACCTTCCATATGAGGACCGGTGAACAAGTTAGTACATAAATCATGGTCCCAGTACGTAAAACCATTACATCTAATAGAGAATGTCTCATTTGCACCCCTGGGTGAGGGTGGTCACAAAAAGGAGGGATTTTTTCATCTGAATCTGTGTGGGTTTTAAAAGTGCAACATATGAAATAACAAGTGTTTGTAAGAAATTGAAATGTGCCCCCTTTGGCCAAAATGAATTCAAAAAATCAAATAAATATGTACTGTATATAGAGACATACTGCAATAACTTGAAGTAAATAATGAAGATTAAAAACAAAAAAATAACTAAAAGCAGTCTTTTTCTCACAATGTGTCGACTTTTTTCTTCTAAAATTGGGACCAATTTCTCATAGTCTTTCTGTTTCTGTAATATTGCAATATTTTCTCGTAAAATTATTACTTTTTCATGCAAAATGGGGACATTCGTCCTATAAAATTCTGACTTTTATCACAATATTGCCAATTTTTTTTGTGGTCCTTGTAAAATAGTGACATTTTTTGGAGTAAAAATATGACTTTTGTCATAATTTTGCCAAGTAAAATTCTGATTATTATTTATAATATTGCCAACATTTCTAAGTTTTCTTATAAAATTGGGGCATTTGTCGATTAAAATTACGACTCTTTTCATAAAATTGCCAAAATGTTAAGCTTTTTTTTGTAAAATTGCTACTGTTATTCAGTAAAATTCCAACTTTTATCATACTATTGCACAAATGTTCAGTTTTTCTTGTAAAATGTTGACTTGCTTTGAGTTAAATTGCGACTTTCATTATAATACTGCCAAAATTCTAAGTTTTTCTTTTGAAATTGTGACTTTTTTCTTGTGAAATTCCATAGTATGTATATTATTAATGTTGTAAATACACATCTTTATATATCTAGAAAGGGTGGTCCTAAAGAGGCGGGCATTTTTCGGAGGTCTAAAGAAGGTAACAAATACAAGAATGTGTGTGTGTGTGTGTTCTTGTATTTCTACCCTTCTTGAGACATCAACATAGAAAAGTACCTTCCATATGAGGACCGGTGAACAAGTTAGTACATAAATCATGATCCCAATACGTAAAACCATTGCATCTAATAGAGAATGTCTCATTTGCACCCCTGGGTGAGGGTGGTCACAAAAAGGAGGGATTTTTTAATCTGAATCTGTGTGGGTTTTAAAAGTGCAACATATGAAATAACAAGTGTTTGTAAGAAATTGAAATGTGCCCCCTTTGGCCAAAATGAATTTAAAAAATCTAATAAATATGTACTGTATATAGAGACATACTGCAATAACTTGAAGTAAATAATGAAGATTAAAAACAAAAAAATAACTAAAAGCAGTCTTTTTCTCACAATGTGTCGACTTTTTTCTTCTAAAATTGGGAACAATTTCTCATAGTCTTTCTGTGTCTGTAATATTGCAATATTTTCTCGTAAAATTATTACTTTTTCATGCAAAATGGGGACATTCGTCCTATAAAATTCTGACTTTTATCACAATATTGCCAATTTTTTTTGTGGTCCTTGTAAAATAGTGACATTTTTTGGAGTAAAAATATGACTTTTGTCATAATTTTGCCAAGTAAAATTCGGATTATTGTTTATAATATTGCCAACATTTTTAAGTTTTCTTATAAAATTGGGGCATTTGTCGAGTAAAATTACGACTCTTTTCATAAAATTGCCAAAATGTTAAGCTTTTTTTTGTAAAGTTGCTACTGTTATTCAGTAAAATTCCATAATAATTATCATAATATTGCACAAATGTTCAGTTTTTCTTGTAAAATATGGACTTGCGTTGAGTACAATTGCGAATTTTATTATAATACTGCCAAAATTCTAAGTTTTTCTTGTGAACTTGTGACCTTTTTCTTATGAAATTCCAACTCATTTCTCACAACAAGCTTTTTTTATCTTTGCATAGTATGTATATATTATTAATGTTGTAAATACACATCTTTATATATCTAGAAAGAGTGGTCCTAAAGAGGCGGGCATTTTTCAGAGGTCTAAAGAAGGTAACAAATACAAGAATGCGTGTGTGTGTGTGTGTGTGTGTGTGTGTTTGTGTGTGTGTGTGTTCTTGTATTTCTACCCTTCTTGAGACACCAACAAGGAAAAGTACCGTCCATACGAGGACCGGTGAACAAGTTAGGCCCGAAATCATGGTCCCAATACGGAAAACCATTGCATCTAATAGAGAATGTCTCATTAGCACCCCTGGTGGTGAAAGCATTCAAAATGAGGGTGGTCCCGAAAAGGAGGGATTTTTCAATTTGACTGTTTGTCGGTTTTAAAAGTGCTCCCCCTCTGGTCAACATATGAAATAACAAGTCAATCAATCAATCAATGTTTATTTATATAGCCCTAAATCACAAGTGTCTCAAAGGGCTGTACAAGCCACAACGACATCCTCGGTACAGAGCCCACATAAAGTGTGTGTAAGAAATTGAAATGCGCCCCCTTTGGCCAAAATGAATGAAAAAAAAAAATCAAATAAATACAGTATGTACTGTATATAGAGACATACATGAAGATTAAAAAACAATTGCAAATAAAAAAAAATAAAAAAATAACTAAAAGCAGTCTTTTTCTCACAATGTGTCGACTTTTTTCTTCTAAAATTGGGAACAATCTCGCATAGTCTTTTTGTTTCTGTAATATTGCAATATTTTCTCGTAAAATTATTACTTTTTCATGCAAAATGGGGACATTCGTCCTATAAAATTCTGACTTTTATCACAATATTGCCAATTTTTTTGTGGTCCTTGTAAAATAGTGAAATTTTTTGGAGTAAAAATATGACTTTTGTCATAATTTTGCCAACTAAAATCCTGATTATTATTACATTATTGCCAAAATGTTAAAGTTTTCTCATAAAATTTGTGACTTTTGTCAAGTAAAATTACGACTCTTTTCATAAAATTGCCAAAATGTTCAGCTTTTTCTTGTAAAATTGCGACTGTTATTCAGTTATCCAACTTTTATCATACTATTGCACAAATGTTCAGTTTTTCTTGTAAAATTTTGACTTGCGTTGAGTAAAATTACCACTTTTATTATACTACTGCCAAAATTTTAAGTTTTTCTTGTGAAATTGTGACCTTTTTCTTGTAAAATTCCAACTAATTTTTCACAACAAGCTTTTTTTATATTTGCATGGTATGTATATATTATTAATGTTGTAAATACACATCTTTATATATCTAGAAAGGGTGGTCCTAAAGAGGCGGGCATTTTTCGGAGGTCTAAAGAAGGTAACAAATACAAGAATGTGTGTGTGTGTGTGTGTGTCCGTGTGTGTGTGTGTGTGTGTGTGTGTGTGTGTGTGTGTGTGTGTGTGTGTGTGTGTGTGTGTGTGTGTGTGTGTGTGTGTGTGTGTGCGCCCCCACCACACACACACTTCCTAATAATCTATTCTGTTCAGCCAGCTGCATACATTGACAAATGTTTCCAGCATTAGGTATTTACCCAGTGCAAGGTAATAGATGCAAAGGCTTTTAAAATGCCCTCTGCAAGCAACACAGCTAGTAAGAATAAAAAGATAGTAAGAAAAAGAGATTATTTCCCTTTTTAAGCCACTATTGTTGCATTGAATGAGAATGTTTCATTACTAGTCAGTATTTTTGACCTAACCACCTCCTAACCCTATAATGATAATAATAAAACACACAACAATACAATCCCCCCCGGACCCTAAACGTGTGTATTAGTTGACTTTCTAGTCATTTTCCATTATGTCTCCTCATATTGCCGCCGCCTGTTGGTGGAGTCCAATGAAGGTTGTGACAGAGCATTAATGAGGCTGTTTATTTCAACCCAACTTCACTTCCTCCATTTGCCTCCCCTCACTCCCCCGAAGCACCCAAACTCACCCACCCGGGCGACTAAAACCCCTCCACCGCTTCTGTTTCTCGGCGGACGCTAACCAGTTGTTACTATATCACACACAACACATTCTCTAATGTGAAACAATGTGGCTGCTGGGAAGAAATGCATTCCCAAAGTTGAAGATAGTGCAGCAAAGATGATGAAAGTAAAACATTATGATGTCAGCGTGTTGCTATTTTTTGCCAAATAACATGGTGATGGTTATGGTGAACATGCCTAAAAAGCAACACAGAGTATACAAATAATAATCACATTTCATTATTGACCTCTTCCAATTGTGGTATATGCCTCTATTGTTGTAGTAGGCATCTAGCATTATTTAAGGAACCACCCTGAAGTTTTAATTTAAGAAAAAACTAATATATATATTTTTATTTTATTTCTGATTATTATTATTATTAATGTATTATTATTTCTTTTTTTTGTGTATTTAATTGATGTATTTGTAGATACTACTTTTTTTTTTTTTTTTGCTGTT
The DNA here is from genome assembly GCF_033978785.1 of Entelurus aequoreus. Taxonomy (NCBI): domain Eukaryota; kingdom Metazoa; phylum Chordata; class Actinopteri; order Syngnathiformes; family Syngnathidae; genus Entelurus; species Entelurus aequoreus. The sequence continues at coordinate 11,672,517 of NC_084739.1, read as the reverse complement.
TCTTTCTTTTTTTGGGAGGATGGTTAGGATTTAAACAAAAAATATTTTGACATTTAGGGCAGACAACAGATATATGATGTATGTGAATATGATGTAATGGATAGGAATGTCTGATGCTGGATGTCAATAACAATAAAATGAAAAAAAATGAAAAAAAGAAAAAACTAATCGAAAAATGTTATCATAAGAATAAATAATAATGCCACCAAACACTTTTTGTTGTTGTGTGAAAAATGTATTTATACTATTACAACAACCAAAAACTGAAAATAGAGTTTAAATATTATAAGAGTTAATAGTAAAACTATGGATTTTTTGTTTCTAAAATTGAAAAAAAAATCTTAAAATTTTCTGAAAACAAATGGTAATATCACCATTAATAATTTTAATAATAATAATCTTATTATTAAACAAAATTGCATGTAAAGCCTAAATATTATGAACAGAAATAGTAATACTACAATTTTTTTTTTTTTTTAAATATTCCTTTTACAGAACCAGCATCCATATGTTAAGAAACTGAAGTTTTAATTTAAGATAAAACTAATCAAAAAATGTTATTATAAGAATAAATAATAATACCACCAAACACTTTTTTGTTGTTGTGTGAAAATGTATGTATATTACAACAACCAAAAACTGAAAATAGAGTTGAAATATTATAAGAGTTAACTGTAAAACTATGGATTTTTTGTTCCTAAAATAAATAAATAAATCTTTAAATTTTCTGAAAACAAATGTTAATATCACCATGGAAAAAAATGGGATGTGTGAGAATGTAATTGCCGTAACACAAAATATTTTTTTAAGAGCTAAAAATTATGAGAATTAATTTAAATATTGTGGTAGAAATGTGTCGTCTTTTTGTAGATTTGAATCTTATTATTAAACAAAATTGCATGTAAAGATTAAATATTATGAACATAAATAGTAATATTACAAAATTATAAAAAAAATGTTTTAAATCTTCCTTTTACAGAACCAGCATTAAGAAATGGAAGTTTTAATTTAAGATAAAACTAATCAAAAAAATGTATCATAAGAATAAATAATAATACCACCAAACACTTTTTGTTGTTGTGTGAAAATGTATTTATAATATTACAACAACCAACAACTGAAAATAGAGTTTAAATATTATAAGAGTAAAATGTAAAACTATAGATGTTTTTTTGTAGTATTTGTTCTTATATATATAAAAAAAAAATCTTAACATTTTATGAAAAGAAATAGTAATATCACCGTGAAAAAAATGTGATGTGTGAGAATGTAATTGCAAATTACAAATATGTTTTTGAAAACTAAAAATTATAACAATGAGTTAAAATATTGTTGTAGAAATGTGTCGTCTTTTTGTAGATTTTAATCTTATTACTAAACAAACATAATATTAATATTAGAATTAAAGAATGATTGAGAATTATGTTGTAATATTAAAATTTTTATTTTTTTCAACTAAATGTTAAATATAAGAATAAACTGTAATATTGGGGTTGAAATATGGATTTCTTTTTTTTGCAGAATTTAGTGATAATAATAAAAATATATATATAACTAAGTCTAATGTCACACCAATTAATACCAGTATTAAATAATATGTGAACATTACAAACATATATGTTATGAAGTTAGACTTAGTTGGTATAAAGTAAACAAAGGTGCAGTAACGCACTATCTTTAATCCGTTACATTTACTTCACTAACTTTTAGTATAAACTGTACTTGTCAGAGTAGATTTAATGAAACCTACATCTTACTTTTACCTGAGTATTTTGAGAAGAAGAAACTTTACACCGAGTTCCATTCGAATCGCTACATTTATTTTTATATCATCATCTTATTTGTTTACCATCTGATTCATTACAGCTTTGCAAAAAAACTGATTATTTGCCATGTTGGAGAGACTTCTTCCAGCATGACTTTGTTTCACCAATCCGGCGTACGCACGAGTGACTTCTGACTCCCATTTCACCAATCAAACGGCGCCCGGCCATCACATGACCGCACCGTAACAAGTCGAGGTCAAACAAGGCAGCACAACTCTTCAATGTTTACTTTACAAACCACGGAAAAGAACATTTAAATCATGTCTGTCTGTTTTCACGTTTCAGCCTACAATAATTCCACTTCTAACAAGAGAAAATATGTTGCAATAAATTGTATTTATTTTTTTTACATTTTAGCTGGGCTTATGCTAACATTAATTTGTAGTACATGCTGTAGTAGAGTTTCTCTGGCAGGCGCCAACTACTGTTGTAGTGTAAGTACCATTAAAAAGATATCTAATATTTAAACCAAAAATAAACAAAAGGTAAGTACCCCTAAGAAAAGGCATTGAAGCTTAGGGAAGGCTATGCAGAACGAAACTAAAACTGAACTGGCTACAAAGTAAACAAAAACCGAATGCTGGACGACAGCAAAGACTTACTGTGGTGCAAAGACTTACTGTGGCGCAAAGACGGCGTCCACAATGTACATCCGAACATGACATAACAATCAACAATGTCCCCACAAAGAAGGATAAAAACAACTGAAATATTTTTGATTGCTAAAACAAAGTAGATGCGGGAACTATCGCTCAAAGGAAGACATGAAACTGCTACAGGAAAATACCAAAAAAAAGAGAAAAAGCCACCAAAATAGGAGAGCAAGACAAGAACTAAAACACTACACACAGGAAAACAGCAAAAAACTAAAAATAAGTCAGGGCATGATGTGACAGGTGGTGACAGTACACCTACTTTTGAGACAAGAGCTATAGTGATGCATGCTTGGTTATGCTTTAAAGTCATATCCAACAATTGCGACGTTTCGTTTTTTAATGATTTCTACTGGTGGTGTGCCTACGAATTTTTTCAACGCAAAAAATGTGCCTTGGCTCAAAAAAGGTTGAAAAACACTGGTCTACCCACCTCTAAAAGTAAACACACACAAACGGTACACAACCAATACATTTTTGTGTTGGGTTTCTGTGATAGCACAATTTGTCATGACATCACATGACTAATGTGGCAAATCGCGTATTATGCTAACACTAGAGTAGTGGTTCTCCAACTTTATTCAACAAATATCACCTCGTAAAACACTTGGCTCTCCACCTACCGTCCTGATGACCAACAATAAAATACAGTAGCGTAGTAGGCCTAGGCATTCATTCAAAACAAGGCCGATTCTTTATTTTACAAGTATCTTTAACATTACACACAACCATCATGAACAAGATACCGTAATTTCCGGACTATAAGCCGCACCTGACTATAAGCCGCACCTGACTATAAGCCGCACCAGCTAAATTTAGGGGAAAATACAGATTGCTCCATATATAGGCCGCACCCGACTATAAGCCGCAGGGTTTTGACGTGTAATTACCGTAGTATATAGGGGTTCCTGCTACCACGGAGGGGATTGTCGGGACAGAGATGACTGTTTGGGAACGCAAAGCGTCCCATTTATTAACAATAAATCTTTCAATCATTCAATCAAACTTTCACATATTTGACATGGCGAACAGCATTTGTGCAGAGTACAAATAATACAACGGTGCAAAGTAATACAAAGTGCTCGCCTCAATATAACCAGCCTATATGAAAAGTCAGTCTTTAATCATTGTGTCATCGTCTTCCTCCTGCGTACTAAAACCACCAAAATCCTCTTCGTCGGTGTCGGAGAAGAACAGGCCGTAAATAAGCCGCACCCTTGTATAAGCCGCAGGGACCAGAACGAGGGGAAAAAGTAGCGGCTTATAGTCCGGAAATTACGGTACTCTAAATTCAGCACATTTATAGATTTATTTGGCGTACCACTAGATAGAGCCACCACAGTTTGAGAATCAATGCAATCCATGGGGTTCTTAACCATTTTAACCTCGAGGTTCAATTGTTTCTCTACAGAGGGTAAGGCCCACTCAAATATTAACACTTTATTCTAATAAAATTCAATATTTTTATTGAATGAAATAAGTTTATTTCAGTCACCATCAACCATTTTTCTGTGATCAGTTTAACAGTACAGATGAGACATATTTAACAATCATACACATTTACACACAAAAAGAAAAGAAAAGAAAAAGAATGACCGAAAAAGGAATAGGCTGTAGCCAAAAAATTATATTTGCCTATCCTACACATTCACTGAAAATTATATTGCCTGGAACAACAAGTAATTGTTACTATGTTTTATAATTTTCAATTATTTCACCTTTCAAGGTTTTCTTAAACCTTAACAAAGAACTACATGTCTTCAACTCATCACTGAGCTTGTCCCACCATTTAACTCCTAAAACTGAAATACATTTGTATTTTATATTCCTTCTTACTTTACCTATTTCAAAAATCAACATCCCCCGTAAATTATAGTTTTCTCCTCTTAATTCAAATAACCTAAGAATACTAGCTGGAAGGCTGTTGTTCTTTACTCGAGACATAATTTCCATTGTTTTTAGAATCAAATCAACTTTATTTATAAAGCACATTTAAAATTCACCACCGGGGTAGTCAAAGTGCTGTACAATGGGCAGGTTAAAAGATAATACGAGTACCGAGCAAACACAACACAACACAAACAGAACACGATAAAAAATAAATAAATAAAATGAATAAAACATAAAAACAGGTTCACAGCAGGTGTATTATGGGGCGCCATTGCAGGATGGATATCACTCAGTGTTAAAAGCCATGGAATAAAAGTATGTTTTTAAGAGAGATTTAAAAACAGGAAGAGAGGAGGCTTGTCTAACACTCAGAGGTAGGTTGTTCCAGAGCTTGGGAGCAGCAGCGGCGAAAGCCCTGTCACCTCTAAGCTTCAGCCTTGTGTCAGGGACCGTTAGTAGCAGCTGATCGGCTGATCTTAGGGATCGGGTGGGGCAGTAAGGCTGAAGGAGGTCGGAGAGATATGTTGGTGCGAGGTTGTTTAGACATTTAAAAACAAATAAAAGGAGTTTAAAGTTGATTCGGTAACGCACAGGGAGCCGGTGAAGGGCCGCTAATATAGGGGTGATGTGCTCACGTCTGCGGGTCTGTGTTAGCAGACGAGCAGCAGAGTTCTGCACGAGCTGCAGGCGGGCGAGCGAGGCCTGGCTAATGCCTACGTACAGGGCATTGCAGTAGTCTGAACGATTCGAGATAAAGGCGTGGATTAATTTCTCCAGATCATGTCCTGATAGAAGCGGTTTCACTTTCGCTATTTGGCGTAATTGATAAAAGCTTTTTTGAACGACGCTGCTGATTTGTTTTTCCAATTTAAAATCAGAGTCGAACTTTACCCCCAGGTTTGTGACACCGTCGCTGAGATACGGGGTCAGAGTGCCGAGGTCAACGTTGGGGGAGGGAGAGCGACTTGGACCGAACAACATAACTTCTGTTTTGTCTTCATTTGGGCTCAGGAAGTTAGCTGAAAGCCAGGCTTTGATGTCGTGCAGGCAGTCAATAAGACGTTGAACCGTGTTATTTTGTGCCATGGGAAAATAAATCTGGCAATCATCGGCATAAAAATGAAATGCAATACCGTACTTCCTAAAAATAGAACCAAGGGGGAGAAGGTAAAGCGCAAAAAAGATTGGGGCAAGGATTGAGCCCTGGGGGACCCCATGTGGTAAAGGAGCTGTCGGTTAGGTACGACCGGAACCAGTTGAGAAACACAATCTCTGAAAATTTTAACACATTAGAACTTATAAATAATGGATTGGTATGTTCATAGTTGCACACTTTGTGTATTATTCTAATGACCCTTTTTTGAAGTTTATTTATTGGGTCTATGTTTGTTTTATAAACATTTCCCCAAACTTCAACACAATATCCAGTATCCGGTTTACAACCTTATCAAAGGTATGAAACCATGTGTTAATCACAAAGATTATTATTTACTTAACACATAAACCGTAGGCTTAGTTCGGGCTGATATGACAAAATAACTACTAAACAAATATACTGCACGAGAAGGGACTCTGACAAAATACATTTTACATATAAAGTGCTAAAATAAATGAACTAAATTATTAATAAATACTGTATGTTTAGCAAAAACTTTTATTAAGAAAATAAGTCAAACAATGTACTAATATGATCCAGTTTAAGAATCTGGTTAATTCACATGTGTTCACAAAGTACAAAGGAGAAGAATTATGATACATGTCTTGAACTTATTGAAAATTATATAATTATAATTAGGTGAATCATAACTGACTGAAATATTTATGAAGATAACTTGTATTTGGAGGGATTTAACGTCAACTGTGGACAAATTGAGAACAGGAAGTGAACATGTGTATTTGTAATTGCTGTGAAGTAGGAAATGAGTAGGATTAAATAAGCGTTGCTTCTTACTACTCCTTTTCAGACAAAGTGGGGACGGGCCGATGGATCGACCACCGATCAGTATTGGCTGATTCTTTTTAAAAAGTACGTAATCGCCACCATCGATTAATGCCTTTTAATGCCGATCACCTCTGACTAATATCGTATTTACAGTAAGTAAGTAGGTACATTTTATTTATAAAGTGCTTTTCACAGATCAAATCACGAAGCGCTGTACAAAACATAGGTGAACTAAAACTACAATTCAATTAAAACAACAGGGGCAACATGATAAAATTAATACAAAGTGGATACAAATTGATGGTTAAAAGGTGAAATAAAAATGAAAATATGCACAATCGTATTAAACTTTATACATATTCAAAATAAACTGCCAATAAAATCTAATTGGAAATGAAAATACAGCTTCACCACTTTAGTCATAATTGTTTAGCTTAATAAACTTCACTTCTATGACTTTAGCTCAAGACTTACTTTGTTTGTTTGATGTTTTCATTACTGCCACAAGTGGTAGAAAAGTGTATTACAACTGAGTACCGCTGCGGCCCTTAAAGGCCTACTGAAATGAGATGTTCTTATTCAAACGGGGATAGCAGGTCCATTCTATGTGTCATACTTGATCATTTCGCGATATTGCCATGTTTTTGCTGAAAGGATTTAGTAGAGAACATCGACGATAAAGTTCGCAACTTTTGGTCGCTGATAAAAAAAGCCTTGCCTGTACCGGAAGTAGCGTGACGTCACAGGTTGTGGAGCTCCTCACATCTGCACATTGTTTACAATCATGGCCACCAGCAGCGAGAGCGATTCGCACCAAGAAAGCGACGATTACCCCGTTAATTTGAGCGAGGACGAAAGATTTGTGGATGAGGAAAGTGAGAGTGAAGGATTAGAGGGCAGTGGAAGCGATTCAGATAGGGAATATGCTGTGAGAGGCGGGTGGGACCTGATATTCAGCTGGGAATGACTAAAACAGTAAATAAACACAAGACATATATATACTCTATTAGCCACAACACAACCAGGCTTATATTTAATATGCCACAAATTAATCCCGCATAACAAACACCTCCCCCCTCCCGTCCATATAACCCGCCAATACAAATCAAACACCCGCACAACACACTCAATCCCACAGCACAAAGTACCGTTCACCTCCGCAAAGTTCATACAGCACATATATTTCCCCAAAGTCCCCAAAGTTACGTACGTGACATGCACATAGCGGCACGCACGTACGGGCAAGCTGCGTACTCACGGTAGCGTGTATCCAACTCAAAGTCCTCCTGGTAAGAGTCTCTGTTGTCCCAGTTTTCTACGTGTTTGTGTTGCTGCAGCCGGACGCTAATACACCGCTTCCCACCTACAGCTGTCTTCTTTGCTGTCTTCATTGTTCATTAAACAAATTGCAAAAGATTCACCAACACAGATGTCCAGAATACTGTGGAATTTTGCGATGAAAACAGACGACTTAACAGTTGGCCACAATGCTGTCCCAAAATGTCCGCTACAATCCGTGACGTCACGCGCAAACGTCATCATACCGAGACGTTTTCAGCAGAATATTTCGCGGGAAATTTAAAATTGTGCTTTACTAATCTAACCGGGCCGTATCGGCATGTGTTGCAATGTTAAGATTTCATCATTGATATATAAACTATCAGACTGCGTGGTCGGTAGTAGTGGCTTTCAGTAGGCCTTTAAGGACAGCTGAGAAACAGTTTTTTTTGGGCGACCCCCTCAGTGGCGCTCACAGCCCAACAATGGGCCCCCGGCCCCCGGAGTGCTTATTGCACAAATGTGTCTTTAAAACTTAGGAAATACTTAGTAAAACATAAAATTGACTGATGCCTTTAAGTAATGTTTTTCTTAAACACAGCGAATTTAAAAATCAAAGGAAAAATATCCACAAATACTGCAGGTGTTAAAGAATAAGCAGGCCCGGCCCTAACCAATCTGGCGCCCTAGGCAAGATTTTAGGTGGCGCCCCCCCACATCGGTAGTGAAGTGTATATACTCACAAGAAACCGAATAGCTTTGTCTTTGACCTTTTTTTTACTTAAAGAAAGCAAATTAACAATCAGAATAGTTAACAAGATTAAAAAAAATATGGATAAATAAATGAATACAAAAAATAAAAAAGGAATATATGAAATACAATATTTTTTACATACATAAACACAAAATAAAACATGTCAACAAGTTGCATAAAATAAATTAAAAATACAATATAAATAAGGTTCTGCACAAAACAAGATATCAAACCAGTATGACTTTAACAACTATATTACAAAAAAAGGGGATCCTACAGAGTTCTCTATTTGTGCTTTTTAATATTGCATTAACTAGAATGACTTACAAATTACTGTACACCAGGAAGTACTGTAATTACCTAACGTTACATTATTATTTTCCATAACAATTTAGCCCCCTCCACAATATTAACCGGACGTTAATACAGAACTAGCTATTTATTGATTAGCAATTGCCGAATCATGTAACATTAGCTTAATGCTAAAAAGCCAGGTTACTATCACATTCTGTAACAGACAAATAATTTCATGTAGGCTAACGTTACCTACCTGCTACCTCTGTCTTTTTCTCGTTTCTCCTCTTCTTTTCTCTTGTTTCTTCCCTGGGCACCTGACAGTTTTGGCCGTTTTGACATCTTGTGTTGATTTTTTTATGTGGTGACGTCCAAAAAGAGTCATGATACGGGAATGGAGGCGGCGCACCGTAATGTTGTAACAAATAATATTTCTATTAAATAGGCTTTACTTTGCATTTTAATTAACGTGTGATTATTTTATGTATTTAGAAATAATAGTACCAACTTTTTTTTTTCTTTTTTTTTTTTTTTTCCTCCAACATTTGTGGCACTGGCGTGGCACCCCCTGATGGACGGCGCCCTTAGCATTTGCCACGGGCCGGCCCTGAGAATAAGCTCCGGACAGGCTAACCTCCGAGGACAAAGCTACGAACAATGCAAGACCGGGCTTTCTGCTCCGCCGCTCCCAGTCTATGGAACACTCTCCCTGACCACCTGAGGGCACCACAGACTGTGGATGCTTTTAAAAAAGGCTTAAAAACCCTTCCTTTTAAAAAAAACTTTTTTTTAGATGTATGCATACTAGTTTTAGCTATTTGGCTGTTGTAGTTTTTTGTTTTTTTTAATGTTTTACTATCTTTTTATTTTTTTAATACACTGTAGCACTTTGAGGTTATTTACTCAATGTAAAGTGCTTTTTACAAATAAAATCTATTATTAGTATTATTATTATTAATAATAAGACAAGCCAACATGTTCCACAATTCCAAAGTAGTCATGTTAAATATGCGTGGGAGTGATGTCTAAATTAGTGCTGAGCTGCAGGCTAAAAAAAAAAATAATAAGAGGAGAAACCGTCCCAAAATGAGTGGTGAATAAAAGAATGTGTTGTCAGGATTAATGGATAACTGCCGTGAGAGACGCCTCTGTTCTTGGCAAAATGACCACAGGCAGCCCAGGAATTTGCCGACCATCTCGTAGCCCTTTTTCCCATACATATATTGTTATAGCCGGAGAGCGCCGTGGTGATTGAATTTCTGACCTTTTGCTGGAATGAGAATGTGGGCGGGTGGCGAAGGAGGAGGAGGCGGCGGCGGCGGGGGGGTATGTGGTACATTTCAATTTTTTTTTTTGTTTAGTTGTTGTTGTGTCATTTACCTGCTCAAATAACTACAGGCTAGAAAAAGATCACGGCTCCGTTCAATTACGGCGCTTTGTAAAGGCTAAAGATGACTGTTTTGGACATGGAACCTACAACGGTGTACATCACTTCCGTGTAATAAGACGCACCGCGGGAGGTGAGGAAGTCAACACAGGCTGTAAAGCACGGCAAACTCCCGCGCGTGCGACGAGAAGTACACAACGACAGCGTGTCGTCTGTGAGGTCATAAACGCGGGAGGTGGACGGACATTGCTTCTCCCTACGCCGGGGGTGTCCAAACTTTTTCCACTGAGGGCCGCACACAGAAAAATCAAAGCAAGCGGGGGCCATTTTGATATTTTTTTTAATTTTAAAAACCAATACAATATATGTATAAAAAATATACATTAAGGCCTCCACTCAAGCTTGACCCCAAAGGGTTTTGGTCCAAAAAATATTTAAAATGTGTCATTATTCAGTATTATTATATCCAGATCAACATTAGGTCTATCTGTCAATATAACGTTTTTAAAGATTTAAGTTGTATGCTCTTTTTGTCAAAGAAAACCCATTTTTTTTATGGAAAGAACACAAAATATGCAATATTTTCACCCAATAACATTTTTAAGAGGAATATTTCAGATTATATAATAATTGGAGCCTTAAAAAGGTCAATAACTCATTCATTATTATTTTTTGAGCAATGACACTTAAAAAAAAATCACACAAAAATGATTGGGGAACCAAAAGGGTCCTACTCATTAAAGTGTTAAAAAATAAATTATACATTTTTTTTACTGTTTTCATTTTAACACAATAATCTCGAGATCAACTTCCGATCTATCCGTCAATTATACGTTGTATTGTTGTTTATGTTTTTTGTTTGTTCGTTTTAGGCCCTTCTTTTAAAAAAAAAAAAAAAAAAAAAAAAAAAAAATTTTATATGGCAAACACAAAATGTGCAACATTTTCCCCAAAAAATATCTCAAAGTGCAATATTTAATATGATGTAATTGGAGCTGTCACGCCAAATTTCTTCCCCCTAGAAAAACCTCCCCCCCACCCCCATTTACTTCCGGGTTCATTTCCTCTTACGTCATTTTCTTTTACTTACGTCATTTCCTCTTACGTCATTGACAGGGAACAGACAGCGAACAGAGAACTAAAAAAAAATGAATTTTTCTGAATACATTTAGTTTTAATAAAGTTTGATAATATTGATTGATAATGAATGAACTTATTGTACACCGTTATTCATTTCCGCATATGTCCACGAGTCAAATGTGCAGTCAGGAATATCCTCAAGTTAATTTGTCCGATTAACACTTGTCCGATTAATACAGACGTTTTGTTAACGCTATATTATAAAAATAAATAAAAAAAACAAGTATCCTTCCAGCGACGGGCAGTCAAAGCCGAAGTGCTATCGATCGCTCTCAATGACGTAAGAGGAAATGACGTAAGAGGAAATGACCCCGGAAGTAGGGGGGAAGAAATTTGGCGTGACAGAGCCTTGGATAGGTCAATAATTCATAATAACATTGATTTTGATTCATTATTTTTTTTTTAAAGAAAGAAACGGCCTGCATGGCAGCTTTGTGTTATTAGAGTAAACATTGCAACATTTTCTTGTTACATTTCACCGGTTTGGTCTTTCATAACACTTTTTATGTTTTGAATTTTTTTAATCGTATTTTAAAATGGGCCGTGGGGCCGTTAAAAAATGACCTGCGGGCCGCACTTTGGACATCCCTGCCCTACGCCCTTTCAGACAAAGTGGGGACGTGCCGATCGATCGACCACCGATCAGTATTGGCTGATTTTTTTTTTTTAAGTACGTAATCGCCACACTGCAAAAACTGAAATCTAAGTAAGATGAAATATCTCAAATAAGGGTGATATTTGCTTATTTTCTGTCCGATAAGATAATTCTTCTCACTAAGCAGATTTTATGTTAGAGTGTTTTACTTGTTTTAAGGGTTTTGGTCCTAAATTATCTCGGTAAGATATAACAGCTTGTTGCTGAAATTTTATTACCAATATTGAGTAAAACATGCTTGAAACTAGAATATCAAATATATATGTATATATTTTTTTTTTTAAATCATGACTTTGACACAATTGTGTCTCATAATTAAAACGGATGACGGCCAAATGAACTTTGCTGTTTTATTTTCAATGAAACAATAGAAAATACATACTCATACAGTAGTACAGTTGGCACAGTACAGCAAACTGACCGTTAATATTTAAACATTTGACATTTCTAACAATTTTGAACAGAAATAGTTCATGCACATTCAGATAAATTCTTCAAAATTACAATTATATATGCGCACTAATTGACTGAAAGAGCACGCACTTGGCGCGATGATGTCATGTTATCCATGGAAAAATGCATTTTTAGACAATATGATTTGCCTGAGCGGCTAGGAGACCCCGAGAGTAACAAGCGGTTGCCTTGTTGCCTTTCCATTAAGAACAATAAATTAGTTTTTAGTATAAGTTTGCTGGTTTCAAGAAATGTAATGCCGAGCGCATATCATTATGTCAAGATTGTGCCACTAGCATTTACTTCATTTAAGAATATTTTTCAACGTATTGAGCAAAAAGGTCTCATATTATTTTTTTCTACCAAGAAAAGTGCACTTGTTATTAGTGAAAAATATTCTTATTTTTAAGGTATTTTGGGGTTCATTGAGGTTAGCTAATTTTACTTGTTTTGGAAAGTCTTGACAAGCCGAATTTTCTTGTTCTATAGGCAGATAATTTTGCTTAGTTCAAATAAAATACCCCTCATTTTTGTATTTTTTTTTTCTTGTTTTTGAACACTGACTTTTTGCAGTGCACTATCGATTAATGCCTTTTAATGCCGATCACCTCTGGCTGATATAGTTTTCACAGTAAGTAAGTAAGTACATTTTATTTATGAAGTGCTTTACACAGATCAAATCACAAAGCGCTGTACAAAACATAGGTGAAGTAAAACAACAATTCAATTAAAAGAACAGGCTTAACATGATAAAAAGGATACAAAGTGGATTAAAATTGATAGTTAAAAGGTGCATTAACTAAAAACTTTACCAAAAAGAGAAGTTTTTAAATGTTTCTTAAAAATGTCAACACAGTCTGGTGCAAGTTGTTCCAGAGTCTGGGAACTATAGCCTGGAATGCCAGGTCTACACGGGTTTTAAAACAAATTTTTGGGATCTTTAGAAGACCCTGGCCTGAAGACCGGAGGCTGCGCCCTGAAGAGTAGGGGCATAGCAAGTCAGTGATGTACTGAGGGCCCCCACCATGGAACGCCCGGAATTTCAGGACTAAAATCTTAAACTCAGTGCGGAATTTAACTGGAAGCCAATGAAGACTTGATAAAAATGGGGGTCAACGGCTGACAAGCTAGCAGTTAAGTGTGCATCTCCGTGCACGGTGTGTACAGTAGGGATTCATACGGCCCCATTCCTGGGTGGATCTCGCGTGAGAGGAAGAGAGGAGGGTTAATCATTTTGCTATTCAGTCTGCCGGAAACATAGCATAGCAACTGACGCTGTGGTCAAAGTTGGAAGTGCCACAAAATGTTTTAATATTTAACACTCGACCTCCGTCTGGCGGCTAAAGTGGATAGTGAAACCCCCCCCCCCCCTTCCCCCCCATAATTCGTCACGTGTCATGTGTCAGGTAAACCGCGACAAAAGGGGCCATTTGTGTTTTAAACAGGCTTGTCCGAAATCTTATCTGATTGGGATTTTATATGTTGTATCCTTTTTATGGAGAACTTTGAGTACATGTACTAGTTTGTGATCTTGGCAATGTTTGTGATACTTGTTATGTGGTAGGTCTTTCTTATGCATATCTAAGATGTTACTTTCTTTGTACCGTATTTTTCGGACTATAAGTCGCAGTTTTTTTCATAGTTTGGCCGGGGGTGCGACTTATATACTCAGGATCGACTTATGTGTGAAATGATTAACACATTAGCGTAAAATATCCAATAATATTATTTAGCTCATTCATGTAAGAAACTAGACGTATAAGATTTCACTTATTCAGCCTGTAATTCACTATTTTTTATTTATTTTAAATTGCCTTTCAAATGTCTATTCTTGGTGTTGGCTTTTATCAAATCAATTTCCCCAAAAAATGCGACTTATACTCCAGTGCGACTTATATATGTTTTTTTTTCTTCTTTATTATGCATTTTCGGCCGGTGCGACTTATACTCCGGAGCGACTTATACTCTGAAAAATTTGCTGGCTGCAAAATAACCTTACCTTAGCTTTAACTTCGGGTGCTAATAAAGTAGCCTAACCTAATTTGGAATCCCCTTCTTGGTGTAGCTGCTCCCCTAAGCTAATGATAATCAATCTATCATTATTATATCATCATTATTCATCTTAAAACAAGGCTAAACATGTTGCACTCTGAGAGCAAGCAGGGTCAGACGTGCTAATAGCTTAGCAAACCGGCTAAAAACAACACAAAAAAATAAGTGCTTAGTAAAGTTGAAGAAGTGTAGATGTTAGCAAAGTGAGCAGATATATTAACATACAATTAACTGTTAGAATAATTATGTGTAAAGTTATCACACAACTTTAGTACGCTTAACGTCCGTTGCTATAGTTATTAGCTATTGTGCTGAAGTTAGATTTTTGTATCTGTGCAAAGCTGACAAGTGTTGTGTCCAGACTCGGCCTGCTGGCTGCCAAGGCCGAACACCGCCGTGACGCAGACAGAGCAGAGACAAGGCGATATCACCAACGTCAACTAATTTTCATTTATTCTATAATCATATATTGTGTCTGACTGGAGTTGTCGAGATTACCCCCCTTCCCTCAGCGACAGCTTCAGTGATGTAACAGGGACCTTCCAAATAAATAGAGGAAGCACGCGGGCTGGACTTTTAGAACGTAGTTTGGATCTGTAACTAGAATACAGCCCAAAACAGGTGTATCCTCATGAGCTATAATTGAACTCTTGTCTCTGCATGATTCCTTGCTTCTTGTCTGATTATTAGATGTCATCAGTGTTTGAACCTAATATTAACGAGTAGAGTCCGTGATTGGTGGCATCGACACCAGGGGTAATATCAGTTTATGATCGATACTAGAGTTCATGTTTGCAAAATCGTAGAATATGTGTCCACCCGGACAATCTTTGAGGGCAAAAACCGAAGGATTCAAATGAATAGTAGAAAGTAGACTGCAAAAACTGAAATCTAAGTAAGATTAAATATCTCAAATAAGGGTGATATTAGCTTATTTTATGTTTGATAAGATAATTCTTCTCACTAAGCAGATTTTATGTTAGAGTGTTTTACTTGTTTTAAGGGTTTTGGTCCTAAATTATCTTAGTAAGATATTACAGTTTGTTGCTGAGATTTTATGACCTATATCAGAGGTGTCCAAAGTGCGGCCCGGGGGCCATTTGCGGCCCGCAGCTAATCGTTTACCGGCCCCCCCACACATTCTGCAAAAATTGCAAAATTTATAGTATTGCAAAAATTCAAAAAAAACATTTTAAAACAGTGGAATGAGGTGAAATCTAACGAGAAAAAGTTGCAATGTTGACACAAAGCTGCCGTGCAGGCTGTTTTTTTTTTTCTTTTGTCTTTGTTTATTTTTAACAATAAATTATTTCTTAAAAAATGTCACTTTAAAATGTTTTATGTGGTAAAAATATTGCATATATTGTGTGGTTGCCATATAAAAACATCAAAGTTTTATTTGACAAAAGAGTATAAAACAAACAAAATAATAGTTCAAACGTAGAATTGACAGATATATCTGAAGTTGATCTTGTAATTTAAGTGTGAAAAGTTTTTTTTAAAAACTAATAAAAATGTATCACTTTATGAGTGGGAGACCTTTTGGATCCCAAATATATTTAGTGGGATTTTATTTAACTTTTCAGTGTGATTACTCAAAAATACTAAAGAATTCAAATCAATTGTATCCTGCATTATTGATATTTTAGGACTCTAATTACTAAATACTGCATATTTCAGTTTTACTATAAAAAACAAAGTTTTCTTTGACAGAAAAGGCATAAAACCTGTTTTGTTGTTTTACTTGATATCAACCTGATGCTGATATAGAGATTTACTGTAAAAAATAATAATAATAATTTCACTTATTTTTAACATTTTAATGACTGAGACCCTTTACCCTTGATTGGTCCCCGGGAGCCCTAAAGGTTAAAAAAAAAAATCTATATATTTTGTTATGGTTTGAAAATGAAAAAATATCAAAATGGCCCCCGTATGCTTAAATTTTTCCGTGTGTGGCCCTCAGTGGAAAAAGTTTGGATACCCCTGACCTATATTGAGTAAAACATGCTTGAAACTAGAATATCAACTGTTGCAAAGCCGTGTCATCAACACTCACAATTATAAAACTACTTTTTTTAAAGTAATCATTTCTTATTTCAAGCATGAAAAAAACAAATCATGACTTTGACACAATTGTGTCTCATAATTAAAACAGATGACAGCCAAATGGACTTTGCTGTTTTATTTTCAATGAAACAATAGAAAACACGTACTCATATAGTAGTACAGTTGGAACAGTACAGTAAACTGACAGTTAATATTTAAACATTTTAACATGTGACATTTCAAACAATTTTGAACAGAAATAGTTCATGCACATTCAGATAAATTCTTCAAAATTACAATAAAAATAAATTATATATGTACCGTATTTTTCGGAGTATAAGTCGCACCGTAGTATAAGTCGCACCTGCCGAAAATGCATAATAAAGAAGGAAAAAAACATATATAAGTCGCACTGGAGCCCGGCCAACCTATGAAAAAAACTGCGACTTATAGTCCGAAAAATACGGTGTATATGTGCACTAATTCACTGAAAGAGCACGCACTTGGCGCGATGATATCATGTTATCGATGGAAAAATGCATTTTTAGACAATATGATTTGCCTGAGCGGCTAGGAGACCCCGAGAGTAACAAGCGCTTGCCTTGTTGCCTTTCCATTAAGAACAATAAATTAGTTTTTAGTATAAGTTTGCTGGTTTCAAGAAATGTAATGCCGAGCGCATATCATTATGTCAAGATAATGGCACTAGCATTTACTTAATTTAAGAACATTTTTCAACATATTGAGCATTTAGGTCTCTTTTTTTTTCTACCAAGAAAAGTGCACTTGTTATTAGTGAGAATATACTTATTTCAAGGTATTTTTGGGTTCATTGAGGTTAGCTAATTGTAATTAATTGTTTTGGAAAGTCTTGACAAGCCGAATTTTCTTGTTCTATTGGCAGATCATTTTGCTTAGTTCAAATAAAATACCCCTAATTTTTTTCTTTTTTTTCTCGTTTTTGAACAATATTATTTTTCAACATATTGAGCAAAAAGGTCTCTTTTTTTTCTACCAAGAAAAGTGCACTTGTTATTAGTGAGAATATACTTATTTCAAGGTATTTTTGGGTTCATTGAGGTTAGCTAATTGTAATTAATTGTTTTGGAAAGTCTTGACAAGCCGAATTTTCTTGTTCTATTGGCAGATCATTTTGCTTAGTTCAAATAAAATACCCCTAATTTGTTTCTTTTTTTTCTTGTTTTTGAACAATATTATTTTTCAACATATTGAGCAAAAAGGTCTCTTTTTTTTTTCTACCAAGAAAAGTGCACTTGTTATTAGTGAGAATATACTTATTTCAAGGTATTTTTGGGTTCATTGAGGTTAGCTAATTGTAATGAATTGTTTTGGAAAGTCTTGACAAGCCGAATTTTCTTGTTCTATTGGCAGATAATTTTGCTTAGTTCAAATAAAATACCCCTAATGTTTTTCTTTTTTTTCTTGTTTTTGAACAATATTATTTTTCAACATATTGAGCAAAAAGGTCCCTCTTTTTTTTCCTACCAAGAAAAGTGCATTTGTTATTAGTGAGAATATACTTATTTTAAGGTATTTTTGGGTTTATTGAGGTTAGCTAATTGTAATTGTTTTGGAAAGTCTTGACAAGCCGAATTTTCTTGTTCTATTGGCAGATAATTTTGCTTAGTTCAAATAAAATACCCCTAATTTTTTTTTTTTTTCTTGTTTTTTTTCTTGTTTTGCAGTGTAGTTTTTGCTTCTGTTGAGTCATTGCGCACTATTGACTTTGTTGATGTTGCTAAACGTGTTGATGTTGCTAAACTTCTTTACGGCGCTAAACCGTGCATACATTGAAAAGAATCACGGTTGAATTGCTGTCGACGCGGGCGGTTCCGACCCAAGGACGGTGGGAATCGGCCCGCATAGATCCCCGATGAGAACATGCGTGATGGAGTTCAAGTAGACTGCCACGCAGCTCATTTTGCCCTTTTT
Source organism: Entelurus aequoreus (assembly GCF_033978785.1). Taxonomy (NCBI): domain Eukaryota; kingdom Metazoa; phylum Chordata; class Actinopteri; order Syngnathiformes; family Syngnathidae; genus Entelurus; species Entelurus aequoreus. Next base: position 11,654,191 of record NC_084739.1, on the reverse strand, counting down.
AGTACACCGTCGGTTGTCAAAGAGGAGGCAGACAAACTTGGCCGCCAATCAAGCTGACATTAAAAAGTGCTGACAGCCGCCAGGGGAGGGTTCCCACTTTCATCTGGCCCAAAGTCTCCCGCCGTGGAGCAGTTTTCTCTTGATTAGTCACGTTTGAATCGCACAGAAAAAGCCCTACGTCGCCAGCCAAACCACTTTTTTTTTTTTTTTTTGGTCTCTTATTACCCAACTTTTTTGCTCATTTCTTTGACTTTTTTGATCTTTGAAGGTACTCCCGCCATGGAGCCCACCTAGTAGAACATCATCATCTCCTCATATCAAACTGTTTGCTGAAAGAAGGAACATTAAAATAGCCTGTAATGTGTGTGTGTACCTTTTTAATTGTGTGTTCCTGCAGTATGACCTCATGTCCATTTCCACAAACAAGTGTGTGCATGCAGGAAAAATGAGAGTGACTTGTTTGTTGAACTTTTGTTCCCTGCAGTGTTCCTTCCTTTTGGAGTCCTTCCTGTTGCAGACCTCTGCTGCCGCTCAGAGGCGACACACTAGAAGTGGGGAAAAGAGGAAGTAAGTGTGAGTAGAAATGCTATAATAACACTATTTTACAGTCACTTATTTGCATTTGTATCAGTTAGAAAACATGATGACATTATTTTCGCTTGGAGGATTTTGCCGAGTGTGCAATGTTAGTGTCGGAATAGTGTTGTTCTTTTATTATTCATACAGTGTTCATTTAGTGTGCAGTATTAGTGTCGGAATAGTGTTGTTCTTTTATTATTCGTACCGTGTTCATTTAGTGTGCAGTATTTTTGTGGACATAGTGAAGTATTTTTTACTTACTTTTAGTGTTTCATTGTTTTTTTATTATGTGTAACTATTAGAGATGTCCGATATTATCGGCCGATAAATGCTTTAAAATTCAATATCGGAAATTATTGGTATCGGGTTTTTTTTATTATCGGGATTCGTTTTTTTTTTTTTTTATTTTATTTTATTTTATTTTTTTTTTAAATTAAATCAACATAAAAACACAAGATACACTTACAATTAGTGCACCAACCCAAAAAACCTCCCTCCCCCATTCATTCACACAAAAGGGTTGTTTCTTTCTGTTATTAATATTCTGGTTCCTACATTATATATCAATATATATCAATACAGTCTGCAAGGGATACAGTCCGTAAGCACACATGATTGTGCGTGCTGCTGCTCCACTAATAGTACTAACCTTTAACAGTTAATTTTACGCATTTTCATTAATTACTAGTTTCTATGTAGCTGTGTTTATATTGTTTTACTTTCTTTTTTATTCAAGAAAATGTTTTTAATTTTTTTATCTTATTTTATTTTATTCATTTTTTAAAAAAGGACCTTATCTTCACCATACCTGGTTGTCCAAATTAGGCATAATAATGTGTTAATTCCACGACTGTATATATCGGTTGATATCGGTATCGGTTGATATCGGTATCGGTAATTAAAGAGTTGGACAATATCGGCATATCGGATATCGGCAAAAAGCCGATAGTTGTGTCATTAATTTATTATCGGGCTTAATAAAATCTTGGTTGGACTTTGTTAATTATATGCGATTTGTGACTTTTTTATTTATATAAAATGGACCAAACTCGCCACAAAATTAACAACAAGAAGATAGATTTTTTTTTAATTAGTTCAACGATTGAAAGTTGCCGTCAAGCCCACGGGATCGGCGCCTATGGTCGGAGTAACAAACATGTGTAAGGCATGTTCAGGTCAAAGGTTTTTTTCGTCTCTCAGTTTCACAGCAAACTCGTCCGAGTAGTGCGTGAAGTATTTACTCCCCCTCCTCCACTCCAGGGTAATAAATGTATTTATCTTATTTTATTTTATTTTATTTTTTTAAAAAGGACCTTATCTTCACCATACCTGGTTGTCCAAATTAGGCATAATAATGTGTTAATTCCACGACTGTATATATCGGTAACGGTTGATATCAATATCGGTAATTAAAGAGTTGGACAATATCCGAATATCGGATATCGGCAAAAAGCCATTATCGGACATCCGTAGTAACTATGTAAAATCTGCACCGCAACCTCAGAATTCACCATCTTGTGACAAAGAAAGTCTATCCGAGTCATTCTCCAAACTGCGGTACGCGGGCTCCATCTAGTGTTAGGTCAAAGAATCACTTGATTAAAGTACAGTGTTTTATTTTCCTACATTCAAACACTGTGTGACTTTTCAAACTGTGTTACAGTGGCCCAAATCTTAGATATACTTGTTAAATAAAACCTCTAGCTTGTTTTTAATGAATACTTAGGCCTACTACGCTCCTTTATTTCAACGTTGGTCATTATGGTGGTACTTGGAGAGGTAAGTTTTCTGAAGTTGTGCTGTTTTTATATTCTCTTGCACGTGTGCTTGTTTTTGTCTGTTTACGTTTGTGCAGCACAACCCCGCGACCCCAAAAAGGGACAAGCGGTAGAAAATGGATGGAGGGAAATTTTGACATCCCACCTTCTTCGTGGGGACATGTTTCCGCTATGAGGACATTTTGTCTGGTCCACCTAAGAAAAAATGCGAAGATAAGCTCCTTTTACATTATACAAGTATATACACTACCGTTCAAAAGTTTGGGGTCACATTGAAATGTCCTTATTTTTGAAGGAAAAGCACTGTACTTTTCAATGAAGATCACTTTAAACTAGTCTTAACTTTAAAGAAATACACTCTATACATTGCTAATGTGGTAAATGACTATTTTAGCTGCAAATGTCTGTTTTTTGGTGCAATATCTACATAGGTGTATAGAGGCCCATTTCCAGCAACTATCACTCCAGTGTTCTAATGGTACAAATGTGTTTGCTCATTGGCTCAGAAGGCTAATTGATGATTAGAAAAGCCTTGTGCAATCATGTTCACACATCTGAAAACAGTTTAGCTCGTTACAGAAGCTACAAAACTGACCTTCCTTTGAGCAGATTGAGTTTCTGGAGCATCACATTTGTGGGGTCAGTTAAACGCTCAAAATGGCCAGAAAAACAGAACTTTCGTCTGAAACTCGACAGTCTATTCTTGTTCTTAGAAATGAAGGCTATTCCACAAAATTGTTTGGGTGACCCCAAACTTTTGAACGGTAGTGTATGTAATGTAATATTAGGCACATTTATAATAACATTTATAATAGCATTTAATATTTACGTATTTTAACAGATTTCTGCTCACTGCAGAGCCAACAAACACAATAAAACATCACTTCATCAGGGACACTTAATATTAAGAAAAAAAGGTTAAAGAGACACCTTTTTAATTAGGCTTTTACTAATCTCGTTAAACTCTTTTAATGTTGTTTTAATTGTATTTTTTTAAATTTATTTATTGTGTTATTTTCTATTTTATTTATTGCTATTATTACAACTATTATTCTCTTGTTGTTATGGCTGCATTAATTTACTTATGTTTTTTTAATATATTTCAATGTTACATATATTTTATAATATGTTTTATACCATTTCTTTCTTTTTTTTAGATAATATTATTTTACTGGATTTCCAGTGTGGACGCCTCAAAGGTGACATTTTTTCCCCTCAAGCTTCACTGCCATGTGATATTTTGGTATTGATTGACTTTGACCGGTCCACATAAGAAAAAGTTTTACACTGCGTGTGTGTGCGTGTGTGTGTGTGTGTGTGTGTGTGTGTGTGTGTGTGTGTGTGTGTGTGTGTGTGTGTGTGTGTGTGTGTGTGTGTGTGTGTGTGTGTGTGTGTGTGTGTGTGTGTGTGTGTGTGTGTGTGTGTGTGTGTGTGTGTGTGTGTGTGTGTGTGTGTGTGTGTGTGTGTGTGTGTGTGTGTGTGTGTGGGAGAGAGAGACAAAGTGTGTGTGTCTCTAATCCCATTAGTAGTGCTGATCCTGCCTGGGATTCAGGATCCCTGCGTCTCTATCAAAACTAAACTAAACACTAAAAACTAAAATAACTAAAAATGATAAACACAATGAAGATTAGATTTTTGTAGTTGTATTATTGTCTGTTGACAGAGTCCGTCCATCCATTTCATTTAACAAAGCGATACTGCAACTGTGTAATTATTAAGATATATTTTTGATTTATGTGTGTACAGAGAAAAAGCTATTTTAAAGCATGCGTGTGCACGTACAACACTTAAAACCTTTAGTATATCTGCATGTGGAATTTTATTGTGGAATGGATTAAGCAAAGAAGTCAAACTAAGTGTTAATATGGTCCAGTTTTAGGAACTGTTCAAACTCAGTGTTTACAAAGTACAAAGAAGAAGAATCCTGAGAAACTTAGACCTAGACTTAGACAAACTCTATAGTCTAAGTCAGGGGTCACCAACGCGGTGCCCGCGGGCACCAGGTAGCCCGTAAGGACCAGATGAGTAGCCCGCTGGCCTGTTCTAAAAATAGCTCAAATAGCAGCACTTACCAGTGAGCTGCCTCTATTTTTTAAATTGTATTTATTTACTAGCAAGCTGGTCTCGCTTTGCTCGACATTTTTAATTCTAAGAGAGACAAAACTCAAATAGAATTTCAAAATCCAAGAAAATATTTTAAAGACTTGGTCTTCACTTGTTTAAATAAATTCATTATTTTTTTACTTTGCTTCTTATAACTTTCAGAAAGACAATTTTAGAGAAAAAATACAACCTTAAAAATGATTTTAGGATTTTTAAACACATATACCTTTTTACCTTTTAAATTCCTTCCTCTTCTTTCCTGACAATTTAAATCAATGTTCAAGTAAATTTATTGTTTTTATTGTAAAGAATAATAAATACATTTCAATTTAATTCTTCATTTTAGCTTCTGTTTTTTCGGCAAAGAATATTTGTAAAATATTTCTTCAAACTTATTATGATTAAAATTCAAAAAAAATATTCTGGCAAATCTAGAAAATCTGTAGAATCAAATTTAAATCTTATTTCAAAGTCTTTTGAACTTCTTTTAAAATTCTTGGTCTGGAAAATCTAGAAGAAATAATGATTTGTCTTTGTTAGAAATATAGCTTGGTCCAATTTGTTACATATTCTAACAAAGTGTAGATTGGATTTTAACCTATTTAAAACATGTCATCAAAATTGTAAAATGAATCTTAATCAGTAAAAATTACTAATGATGTTCCATAAATTATTTTTTTAATTTTTTCAAAAAGATTCGAATTAGCTAGTTTTTCTCTTCTTTTTTTCGGTTGAATTTTGAATTTTAAAGAGTCGAAATTGAAGATAAACTATGTTTCAAAATTTAATTGTCATTTTTTTCGTGTTTTCTCCTTTTTTAAACCGTTCAATTAAGTGTAAATATCATTAATTATTAATAATAACATAGAGTTAAAGGTAAATTGAGCAAATTGGCTACAACAAAGGGTTGGAGTTGGGGGTTAAATCACCAAAATGATTCCCACTGCTCCCCAAGGGGATGGGACAAATGCAGAGGACAAATTTCACCACATCTAGTGTGTGTGACAATCATTGGTACTTTAATCTTAATCTTAATCTTAATTTCTGGCAATTTATTTAAGTGTGTATCAAACTGGTAGCCCTTCGCATTAATCAGTACCCAAGAAGTAGCTCTTGGTTTCAAAAAGGTTGGGGACCCCTGGTCTAAGTCTTAGTCTAAGTTTCTCAGGATTCTTCATTTTAAACTATTGAAACATGAGATCATCTTATTCATCTCATTATGGGATTTTAACGTATTTACTGTTTATAGAGAACCTTATTATTTATTGATTTTAATTGTGTACAAATTAAGAACAGGATGTGTTTGGAAGTGTTAGTAATTGCTATAAAAAAATGGAAAAGATAGGGTAGGATTAAATAAACTTTAACATAACATAACATGTGCAGACAATGCTGCCCCCTAGTGACCAAACATTGGTTCTCATTCCTCTTTCAAAATAACAAACACAATTACTACATAAAATCACAACAATAATGCATAGTTGTGTACAAATGTGTATTCTTGAAATATATGTGTAAATGACATTTATTTATGAAATGCATTGTTTTGTACAAATGGCTTTGTTTAACTTTCTAATTGATTTTTTTATTTTTTTTTATTGTCATGATTAATTGGCTGCTAAAAAAAAGGAATCTATGAAATAAATATAAATAATAATAAATAATAATAATAATTATAATTAATTACATTTGTAACGCACTTTATATTTGTTAAATTCTCAAAGTGCTACAAAGTATAAAAATAAAAGAGAAAGTAAGAATATATAATAAAAAATTAAAATAGGAAGGAAATCAATGTAATAACAGTAACAAATAACCGTAATACAAAAACACGTATCTAAAGCTCACATGTACACTTTTGCATATTTAGTGTTGCTTATAGTCCTTTTTTGTTATGATACTAGAACAAGACGTGAAAATTTTACCTGAAAAAATTTAAAATAAGTCTATGGAGGTTAATTTGTGTCTTTATTACGAAAACTTTTTTTGAATACTGTAACTAAATTTATTGTGACCGTTTGAATATTTTTTTACACTGATTTTTTTCACACTGGATTTTTATACACAGATTTATTCAGCTGAATTTTTATACACTAAATTTTATGTTCAATGAAATGTAATAGATTTTTTTTGTCATGATTACTTGGCTGCTAAAAAAGGAATGTATGAAATAAATATAAATTGCAGTAATACAAAAAACAAGTATCTCAAGTTCACATGTACACCTTTGCATCGTTACTGTTGCTTATAGTACTGTTTTCATTTGACACTAATACAAGACGTGAAAATAATACTAGAAAAAATTAATAAAAAGTCCTATGGAGGTTAATTTGTGTCTTTATTACAAAAGCTTTTTTTAATACGCTAACTTATTTTTTTGTGACCATTGGAATCATATTTTACATTGACATTTTTCACACCGTATTTTAATACACTAAATATTAAAACGTATTTTCAATGACATTTTCACAGCATATTTTGTTGTAAAAAAAAAAATCAGTTCACAAAATTCAAATGCAAAAAATTCAGTTGCGCAAATTCAGTTTAAAAAAAAAAGCTTCGTAACAAAGACACAAATTAACCTCCATACAAGTCTCTCAATAGTGGTGACAGCAAAACACAAATAATTATACGAATGTTCGTAATAGTAGGTGTAAGTGTTCCTGTATTGGGAAAATACACTTATTAGACATGCATTAGAAGTTATACAAACATGTTGACAACAACTCAAGAACATGTTTAGGAAAGACGTACTGCTATTAGAATATTTTCACATGCTTAAAAAAAACACCTAGGGCAGGGGTGTCCAAACTTTTTCCACTGAGGGCCGCACACTAAAAAAATCAAAGCACGCGGGGGCCATTTTGATATTTTTTCTGTTTCAAAACCAAGACAATACACTCTTTTTTGTAATATTTGGGGCTCCCTCAAGTTAGGTCCCAGGGACCCAGAAGGGTTTGTCTTAGAAAAGGTTAAAAAAAAAAGGTATTTTTTAAATTTTTACTAAATGCTTAAATCTCTAAATCAACTTCAGGTGAATTTTTTTTTTAATTATATATATATACACTACCGTTCAAAAGTTTGGGGTCACATTGAAATGTCCTTATTTTTTAAGGAAAAGCACTGTACTTTTCAATGAAGATAACTTTAAACTAGTCTTAACTTTAAAGAAATACACTCTATACATTGCTAATGTGGTAAATGACTATTCTAGCTGCAAATGTCTGGTTGTTGGTGCAATATCTACATAGGTGTATAGAGGCCCATTTCCAGCAACTATCACTCCAGTGTTCTAATGGTACAATGTGTTTGCTCATTGGCTCAGAAGGCTAATTGATGATTAGAAAACCCTTGTGCAATCATGTTCACACATCTGAAAACAGTTTAGCTCGTTACAGAAGCTACAAAACTGACCTTCCTTTGAGCAGATTGAGTTTCTGGAGCATCACATTTGTGGGGTCAATTAAACGCTCAAAATGGCCAGAAAAAGAGAACTTTCATCTGAAACTCGACAGTCTATTCTTGTTCTTAGAAATGAAGTCAATTCCACAAAATTGTTTGGGTGACCCCAAAGTTTTGACCGGTAGTATATATATATATATATATATATATATATATATATATATATATATATATATATATATATATATACACACACACACTTTTTCTTTTTTTTTAACCTTTAGGACTCCCTCAAGTTAGGTCCTATTTGACCCAGAAGGTTTTCAGTCTTAAAAGGTTAAAAATAAGTCTTTTTTTTTTTTTTTAATTAAACGCTTTAATCTATAATTCAACTTCATAAATATATATATAAATATATATATATATATATATATATATATATATATATATATATATATATATATATATATATATATATATATATATATGTGTTTTTAAATTATATATATATATATATATAAATATATATATATATATATATATATATATATATATATATATATATATATATATATATATATATATATATATATATATATATATATATATATATATATATATATATATATATAATTTAAAAACAATTTCACCTGAAGTTGAATTATATTTTTCCCAAAAAAGATTTTCAAAGTGGAATATTTGATGTGAAGTAATTGTATCCCTAAATAGGTCAATATTTCATAGCAAAATTGATTTGAATTTATTATTATTATTTTTAGCAAAAACATGTGTTTTTTAATTCCACTAAAATTCTTGGGGATCCAAAAGTGCACCACTCATAAAAAGGTCAAGGTTTTTTTTCTTTTCCTACATTCAACACTTAAATCTCTATATCAGCTTCAGATAATATATAGTATAATTCGTTTAGTATATCTATAATAACAATCAATATAGTAATTAGTATTAGTATATAATTAGTAAGTATTTTTTTTAAATAATTTTCATATTTTTCATGTTTTTTTGTTTGTTGTATATGTGTCCTTTTTGTCCTTAATTTAGTCAATAATTCATAGCAACAATGATTTTGATTCATTATTATTTTTTGAGAAATTATAAAAAAAATGGTGTTATTAGAGTCAACAATGCAACTTTTTCTCGTTGCATTTCACCTATTTGCTAATTTTTTTCCACTTTTTAATGTTTGAAAAAAATTTTTCTTAGTATTTTTAGAATGATGTACCGCGGGCCGGTAAAACATTAGCTGCGGGCCGCAAATGGCCCTCGGGCCACACTTTGGACACCCCTGACCTAGGGCGTCCTTTAAGACTGGATGAGGAGGGTCGGGCAGGTGCAGAGTGTCTGCAGGCATTATTTATGAAAGGTTAAAAGTCAAACGAAGACAATGACCGCCAATTAGTTGCTGGTGAATACTGACTGCCATGTGTGTGTGAGAGGGTGTTTTACCTCTCTGAGAGTTTCAATAGTTTTCTCAGAGTTTGTGTCTGTAATTATTCTATTACATCAGGGGTGTCCAAAGTGTGGCCCGAGGGCCATTTTCGGCACTGCAGCTAATGTTTTACCGGCCCGCGGCACATCATTCTAAAAATACTAAAAAAATGTTTTAAAAAACATTAAAAAGTGGAATAAAAGAGCAAATAGGTGTAACGCAACGAGAAAAACTTTGCAATGTTGACTCTAAAAAAAAAAATTTTTTAAATTAAAAAAAAGAAGTCTAGTCTAATAACGCAATTTGTTTTTACAATTTCTCACAAAATAATAATGAATCAAAATGAATGTTGCTATGAATTATTGACCGATTTAAGAACAAAAAGGACATACAAAACATGAAAAAAAAAAAGTTGAGTTTGAGTTTGAGTTTATTTCGAACATGCAAGCATACAACATGATGCATCACAATTTCCAGTTTCTCTTTTCAACATGTTCGAAAAGGAGTAGGAAGAAGCAGAGCTTATTTAATCCTACCCCTTTTCTTTTACATAACAGTTGCTAAAACTTTTTGTTCACTTCCTGTTCACAATTTATTCACAACAAACTCCATAAGTAATCACAATAAAAATAAATAAATAAATAAATAATAGTAAGAATTTAATAATAATAATTGGTGAAGTAAGTCATATTTCATATGATGAGATAAGTAAGATTACTTTAAGAATGAATGAATGGATGGATGAAATAAATTGAGAATGTTTATCATGGTTCTTCTTCTTTGTACTTTGTAAACACTTTAAGTTTGAAGAGTTAATTATTATATAAATTGTTATTACGAACATACTAAGCTAATTACACTATATGTTATCTGAAGCTGATAGAGAGATTTAAGCGTTGAATGTAAACATGAGTGGGGCACATTTTGGATCCCTAAGAATTTTAGTGGAATTAAAAAACACCTGTCTTTGCTAAAAAAAAAATTAAAATAATAATAATAAATTCAAATCAATGTTGCTATTAATTATTGACCTAGCTAGGGATCCAATTACTTCACATCAAATATTCTACTTTGAAAATCTTTTGGGGAAAAATATTGTATATTTTGTATTTTTGCCCCAAAAAATAGGGTTTTGACAAAAATCTCATGAAATGTGTGTGGGTGTGTGTTTGTATGTGTGTGTATATATTTTCACCTGAAGTTGAATTAGAGAATCAAGCGTTTAATTTAAAAAATATATATATAACTTGTTTTAAACCCGTTTTAAGACTGAAACCCTTCTGCGTCCCTAGGACCTAACTTGCGGGGGCCAATAAGGTAAAAAAAAAAAAAGTGTATATTGTATTGGTTTTGAAAATGAAAAAATATCAAAATGGCGCCCGCATGCTTTGATTTTTCAGTGTGCGGCCCTCAGTGGAAAAAGTTTGGACACCCTTGTATTACATGCATGGTGACAGTTAGAATTGTCTTCGGACAATATAGGTACTTGTATTCATCTATAACATACAGTGTTTCCCACACATTCATTTATTTGTGGCGGCCCACCATGAAAGAATTAAGGCCGCCACAAATAGATTTTTTGGTATTTTTTATTTTATTTTATTTTTATTTTTTTGTCCTGTCCAGCTTCTCAGGCAAATCATATAGTTGATGTAGATGCCCATATCGGCTGTTCAGATTTACTTTACAAAAGAGAAGTGTCGGATCTAGATTTTTGGAGCTCTTTGTTCAGTGGATCAGATGTTTGATGAAGCTTTGTGTCTATCTACCACCACTACTGTTTTCTGTTTATTTGTTACTGACTGTGGCAGGACACCTCTGCCTTTGTTTCACTTTATGTTGCTGGTAAATAATATGGTTGTAGTAGTAGGCTAAAGTTAAATTATTTAGTATGCACTAATTAAAGGGGCAGAGCTATAAGAGACATTTTAGCTTTTATATTTTTATAAGATATATTTTTTGTAAGAACCACAATTAGTAAATATATTTCAGTGAATAACTTATTGTTCAAATCTGTATATAAATATGTACATAAAGTGTTGTAATTATATTGTAAAATGGATGGATGGATGGACGTTTAAAACAAAACTGTTATTATTAATTAGTAAGTATACATTTTTTGAGCCTTTTTAGAGAAAATCATATCATTGTAGTAAATCATGCAAATTACTCGATGATGTTATGGTGACCACGCCCATAGCCACGCCCCCACCGCCACAGGTATCTTGGCAGTTTATGGGAAACACTGACACTGTCTATTTATTGTACACAATATTCCTGTCAGTTTGTGCTCCTTTATTTAACGTACCGTATTTTCCGGATTATAAGGCGCACTGCCGATGAATGGTCTATTTTTTAATCTTTTTTCATATATTAGGCGCACCGGATTATAGGGCGCATTAAAGGAGTCATATTTTTATTTTTTTTTTCTAAATGTAAAACACTTCCTTGTGGTCTACATAACATGTAATGGTGGTTATTTGGTCAAAATGTTGCATAGATTTGTCACGGCGAGGGGGGTCGCAGGTTATTGCGGGGTTTGTTCTCCCGGGATGCAGACGGACCACTCTGGACAAGGCGTGCAGGTAGGAACATGATTTATTCCTCAAAAATCAAACACGTACCAAAAACAAGCAAAGGGAAAGCATGCCGATCGCACGGGAAGCTAAGGCGAGACTTAGCGCAGGAATCAAGAAGGATAGGAGACAAGGAATGTACCCAACGTAACTGTTGCATGTAGCAAATGATGAAGCCAGACTGAGCGTGGCGAGCAAGGTGAATAAATAGCTCTCTGATTAGTGGTTGACAGCAGCTGAGCGTGCCGACCACTAACCAGAGGCAGGTGAACCCAATTAATCCCCATGGAAACTAAAACAAACCCATAGGTGCACAAACAGGAACTAAGGGAGCCCAAAACTAACAGAACATAACAAAACATGATCCGGGCTACGGATCATGACAAGATTATGTGTTACAGATCATCTTCAAGCCGCTTTCTGACAGTCGCTTCAGGATGCGCCGTTTTGTGGGCGGGTGTTATTTACGTGGCTCACCTTCGGTCGCGTTTTTTCTCCGTCATCTTTGTTGTAGCGGTGTAGCGTGCAAGGACGGGTGTGGAAGAAGTGTCAAAAGATGGAGCTAACTGTTTTAATGACATTCAGACTTTACTTAAATCAATAACGGAGCAGCATGTCCTCATCCGTAAACAACGAGGCCGGAAATGTGTCCCGTGAAAAACCGTCCGGCCGGAGCTCTAATAACTAAAGTTCCTTGGGTGAATAATGTATACTCACTACACCGGTATGTTTTAGCGCTTTCAAGGTGAGGTTACTGACAGATATAAGTAAGAACTTTACACTACTTTATATTAGAAATGGCAACAGTGGAGGATGAATGTCCCATAACAAGAAGATAGAGAAAAAGAAGAAGCTTATTGACTACGGTGTTGGTACGTACTACAAAGCCGGACAAGCTAAGGACTAACTGTTTTAATGACATTCAGACTTTACATTGTTATCACCAGGAAAGATGAGGTCACCTACCTAGGTTCCATTCTAGAGGCTAACCTTTCCTGTGATAAAATGGCAACCAAGGTAATCAAAAAGGTTAACCAACAAACGAGATTTCTCTACAGAATTTCCTCTCTGGTCAACAAAAGCACCTTGAGGATTCTGGCGGGAACTCTCGTTCAACCCTTTTTCGATTACGCATGCACCTCGGGGTACCCTAGCACCTCCAAAACCCTCAAATCTAAACTCCAAACATCTCAGAACAAGCTAGTCAGGTTACTTCTAGACCTCCACCCCAGATCCCACCTCACTCCTACCCACTTCTCTAAAGTGGGCTGGCTTAAGGTGGAGGACAGAGTTAAACAACTTGCACTGAGCCTAGTCTATAAAATCCGCTACACCTCCCTGATACCGAAGTACATGTCAAACTATTTCCTTAACGTAAATGACCGCCATAACCACAACACCAGGGGGTGCTCCACTAACCACGTTAAACCCAGATTCCGAACTAACAAAGGTCTTAACTCATTCTCTTTCTATGCCACATCAATGTGGAATGCGCTCCCAACAGGTATAAAAGAAAGGGCATCTCTATCCTCCTTCAAAACCGCAATAAAAGTTCACCTCCAGGCAGCTACAACCCTAAACTAACACCCTCCCCGGATTGCTAATAATCAAATGTAAACAATCAAATGCAGATACTTTTTCTTTTTCTTATGCCTTCTGATCTCTGTCTCTCTCTCTCTCTCTCTCTGTCTCTCTCTCTCTCTCTCTCTCTCTCTCTCTCTCTCTCTCTCTCTCTCTCTCTCTCTCTATGTCCACTACTTGATGTCCATATCCTCCCCCCCTCCACACCCCTGATTGTAAATAATGTAAATAATTCAATGTGATTATCTTATGTGATGACTGCATTATGATGATAGTATATATGATAGTATATATCTGTATCATGAATCAGATTAAGTGGACCCCGACTTAAACAAGTTGAAAAACTTATTCGGGTGTTACCATTTAGTGGTCAATTGTACGGAATATGTACTTCACTGTGCAACCTACTAATAAAAGTCTCAATCAATCAATCAAACTTAAGTCAATAACGGAGCAGCATCTCCTCATCCGGAAACAACAACAAGGCCGTGAAAAACCGCCCGACCGAAACTCTGTAATAACTAAAGTTCCTTGGGTGAATAATTTTTTTTTTTTTTTTATGGCAAACACAAAATATGCAACATTTTCCCCAAAGAATATCTCCAAGTGGAATATTTAATGTGACGTAATTGGAGTCTTGAATAGGTCAATAATTCATAATGACATTGATTTTGATTCATTATTATTCTTTAAAGAAAGAAACAGCAGCTTTGTGTAATTAGAGTAAACATTGCAACATTTTCTTGTTCCCCTGGTTGATCTTTTATACCACTTTTTATGTCGTTGTTGTTTTTTTTATCGTATTTTTAGAAGGTGCCGTTAAAAAGTGACCTGCGGGCCGCAAATGGCCCCACCGGGCCGCACTTTGGACACCCCTGCTCTAAGGTACAGTCCCACGTCCTCCTCTATTTATTCGGGAGGTCCCTAGTTAACATCACTGGGGCTTCTTCTGAAGGGAGGGGATAATGCAAGAAGCCCCAGTAGACACAATACGTGATTATTCAGAATGGAAATGTGCTGACACTCGTGATTTCGCCCTCTCTCTGCTTTGTCTGCGTTGAGGTACTCGATGTCCGTCCTTGGCTGTCAGCAGGCAGGGTCTGGAAGCAAACTGCTGACACGAGACAACTCACAAAGCAAGATTACAAGTTGTGTGCCTTTGCACAGATAGAAAAGTACAACTTCAGCGCAATTGATAAGAACTATAGCAACGGCCTTTAAGCATAAGAGTTGTCTCACCGAACCCTTAGGGTTCGATCGAAACCCAGGTTAAGAACCACTGGCTTATACATATGAGATATTACGTTGTTTTTGTCACTTTTGGTGAAACCGAATAACAAGCCCCTTCGGGCTTTCTAAGGACAAATGGAAGGGGCCCAGAGGAAGTGCATGCAATCTCATTATATCCTGAGGTATCTTGAGGTGTTGAGTTCCTTTTTGTGAGTATGAGTACATGCACTTAACCTTCAGTCCCTGGCCGCAGCACCCCCCCCCCCCCCCCACCACCACCACACCCCCCGGGCTTGTTAGCGCAGAAATACATCTGCTCTTTTCTCTCCCGTGCCGACGTTTCTCCCCCTTGAAACGTGTCAGGGAGACAATGTAGAAGGAAGTGAGAGATAAAGTTGCCGGGGCTCTCTTTCTCGCGCTGTGTTTATTTGCTGTGTCAAAGGATTGAGAGATTACACTGTTTCTGCGCAGGCAGAGGAAGAAGGAAGCTGGCCCCGGAGTCTCCTCGGGGCCAAAACATCACTTGAAGAGGCGAAGGAGGATTACTGACACTCGCATTAAGAGCTACAAATCCTGACCCGGGCCCATCATCAATCATTTATTTTAAGTGTCCTTTCGGGCTGCAACGATTCGTCGACAATAAAATGTGTCGCCGACAATTACAGTCGTGGTCGAAAGTTTACATACACTTGTAAAGGACTGTCTTGAGTTTCCAATCATTTCTACAACTCTTATTTGTTTGGCTGAGAGAGCCATGAAAGCCAAATATTTTAAAATGTATTTCTGTGAGAGCCATATAATATTTTGGTAACACTTAATATGGGGAACATATGCATCATTATTAGTTGCTTATTAACATGCAAATTAGTAACATATTGGGTCTTATACAACCAGGAAGCCATTAACTAAGAGTCTTCCCTCAATAACCTCAGAATTATTGCTTATTAGTAACCCTAACCCTTAAAGGCCTACTGAAAGCCACTACTACCGACCACGCAGTCTGATAGTTTATATATCAATGATGAAATCTTAACATTATAACACATGCCAATACGGCCGGGTTAACTTATAAAGTGACATTTTAAATTTGCCGCTAAACTTCCGGTTCGAAACGCCTCTGAGGATGACGTATGCGCGTGACGTAGACCGGGGAACACGGGTATGCCTTCCACATTGAAGCCAATACGAAAAAGCTCTGTTTTCATTTCATAATTCCACAGTATTCTGGACATCTGTGTTCGTGAATCTGTTGCAATCATGTTCATTGCATTATGGAGAAGGAAGCTGAGCAAGCAAAGAAGAAAGTTGTCGGTGCGAAATGGACGTATTTTTCGAACGTAGTCAGCCACAACAGTACACAGCCGGCGCTTCTTTGTTTACATTCCCGAAAGATGCAGTCAAGATGGAAGAACTCGGATAACAGAGACTCTAACCAGGAGGACTTTTGACTTCGATACACAGACGCCTGTAGAGAACTGGGACAACACAGACTCTTACCAGGATTACTTTGATTTGGATGACAAAGACGCAGACGTGCTACTGTGAGTATGCAGCTTTGGCTTCCAAACATTTGATCGCTTGACCGTATGTGCGCAACTTTTTTTTGCGTATGTACGTAACTTTTTAAAAATATATAAGCTTTATGAACCTTGGGTTAGGTGAACGGTCTTTTGGGCTGAGTGATTGTGTGTGTTGATCAGGTGTTTGAATTGTATTGGCGTGTTCTATGGAGCTAGGAGCTAGCAGAGGAGCTAGGAGCTAGCATAACAAACACGCAGGTGTTTTTATGCAGGATTAATTTGTGGCATGTTAAATATAAGCCTGGTTGTGTTGTGGCTAATAGAGTATATATATGTCTTGTGTTTATTTACTGTTGTAGTCATTCCCAGCTGAATATCAGGTCACCCCCGGCTCTCACAGCATCTTCCCTATCTGAATAGCTTCAACTCCCCACTAGACCTTCACTTGCACTTTACTCATCCACAAATCTTTCATCCTCGCTCAAATTAATGGGGAAATTGTCGCTTTCTCGGTCCGAATCTCTCTCACTTCATGCGGCCATCATTGTAAACAATAGGGAACTTTGCGTATATATTCAACTGACTACGTCACGCTACTTCCGGTAGGGGCAAGCCTTTTTTTTATCAGATACCAAAAGTTGCGATCTTTATCGTCGTTGTTCTATACTAAATCCTTTCAGCAAAAATATGGCAATATCGCGAAATGATCAAGTATGACACATAGAATAGATCTGCTATCCCCGTCAAAATAAAAAAAATTCATTTCAGTAGGCCTTTAAGTGTTCCCCTAGTGTCCAAATAACTCTAAATTAAGTCTTTGTTACTGAGAATATGTTCCCCATACTAAAGTGTTACCGATATTTTTTAACACTGAATACAACTAAATAAGTGCATTTTTAAGTAAGACCAGGGCCGGCCCGTGGCATAGGCCGTATAGGCAAATGCTAAGGGCGCCGTCCATCAGGGGGCGCCACGCCAGTGCCACAAATGTTAGAGAAAAAAAAAAATAGAAAAAAAGACTTGGTACTATTATTTCTAAATACAAAAAATAATCCCACGTTAATTAAAATGCAAAGTAAAGCCTATTTAATAGAAATATTATTTGTTGCAACATTCTCCCCCCTCCCCCCGCACGGTGCGCCCCCTCCCTTCCCGTATCATGACTCTTTTTGGACGTCACCACATCAAAAAATCAACACAAGATGTCAAAACGGCCAAAACAGTCAGGTGCCCAGGGAAGAAAAAAGAGAAAAGAAGAGGAGGAGAAACGAGAAAAAGACAGAGGTAGCAGGTAGGTAACGTTAGCCTACATGAAATTATTTGTCTGTTACAGAATGTGATAGTAACCTGGCTTTTTAGCATTAAGCTAATGTTACATGATTCGGCAATTGCTAATCAATAAATAGCTAGTTCTGTTTTAACGTCGGGTTAATATTGTGGAGGGGGCTAAATTGTTATGGAAAATAATAATGTAACGTTAGGTAATTACAGTACTCCCTGGTGTACAGTAATTTGTAAGTCATTCTAGTTAATGCAATATTAAAAAGCACAAATAGAGAACTCTGTAGGATCCCCTTTTTTTGTAATATAGTTGTTAAAGTCATACTGGTTTGATATCTTGTTTTGTGCAGTGCCTTATTTGTATTGTATTTTTAATTTATTTTATGCAACTTGTTGACACGTTTTATTTTGTGTTTATGTATGTAAAAAATATTGTATTTCATATATTCATTTTTTATTTTTTGTATTCATTTATTCATCCAAATTTTTTTTTATCTTGTTAACTATTCTGATTGTTAATTTGCTTTCTTTAAGTAAAAAAAAAAAGGTCAAAGACAAAGCTATTCGGTTTCTTGTGAGTATATACACTTCACTGCCGATGTGGGGGGGGCGCCACCTAAAATCTTGCCTAGGGCGCCAGATTGGTTAGGGCCGGGCCTGAGTAAGACTAACATTTTTAGAGTATAATAAGTTTCTTATTCTTTTTAATAACATTGTTATTCCGAAGCTAACCAAAAATAAATAAAATATTAATGTGACTTCTTGAACAGGTGCGATACAACACGCCTGTTGGTCACAAAAAACATTCATGAAGTTTGGTTCTTTTATGAATTTATTATGGGTCTACTGAAAATGTGAGCAAATCTACTGGGTCAAAAGTATACATACAGCAATGTTAATATTTGCTTACATGTCCCTTGGCAAGTTTCACTGCAATAAGGCACTTTTGGTAGCCATCCACAAGCTTCTGCTTGAATTTTTGACCACTCCTCTTGACACAATTAGTGCAGTTCAGCTAAATGTGTTGGTTTTCTGACATGGACTTGTTTCTTCAGCATTGTCCACATGTTCTCAATGGGGTTTAGGTCAGGTCACAGGGAAGGCCATTCCAAAACCTTAATTCTAGCCATTCCTTTACCACTTTTGACTTGTGTTGGGGGTCATTGTCCTGTTAGAACACCCAACTGTGCCCAAAACCCAACCTCACACACAACCTGTTTAGGTTGTCCTGAAGAATTTGAAGGTAATCCTAATTTTTCATTGTCCCATTTACTCTCTGTAAAGCACCAGTTCCATTGGCGGCAAAACAGGCCCAGAGCATAATACTACCACCACCAAGCTTGACGGTAAGCATGGTGCTCCTGGGATTAAAGGCCTCACCTTTTCTCCTCCGAATATATTGCTGGGTATTGTAACCATCCATCCATCCATTTTCTACCGCTTGTCCCTTTTGGGGTTGCGGGGGGGGGTGCTTGAGCCTATCGCAGCTGCATTCAGGCGGAAGGCGGGGTACTCCCTGGACAAGGCGCCACCTCATCGCAGGGCCCACACAGATAGACAGACAACATTCACACACCAATTTAGTGTACCCAATCAACCTATTCCTAGGCGCATATTTTTGGATTTGGGACGAAGCCGGAGCCACGCAGTCACGGGGGGGAACATGCAAACTCCACACAGAAAGATTTCCCGACCCCGGGATTGAACCAAACAGCTTAATTTGTGATTCATCTGACCACAGAACTTTCCTCCAGAAGGTCTTATCTTTGTCCAGTTTATGTCGGATGAAACAAGTCAATTTCAGAAAACAAACTAATTTAGCTGAACTGTACCAATTTTGTCAGGAGGAGTAGTCCAAAATTCAATGAATTTTGGGGTTTTTGGGTTGATTTTCTTACGTTTAATCCCCTTCCACTCGGCCCACTCAGTAGCAATGGGAAGTCTAACCCGCCGGCTGTCAGCAACGTGATTGATCACCCGCAGATAAACATCAGATAGAACAGGACAGACATTGATCCCCCAGAGGAAGAGAGGAGTTGTCACCCGGCAGCGTACACACGCTAACCTCTGTGAAGCATCACTCAAAAATAGCACAACAGAGAAACTGTATGTCTGTGACTGACGTTTGCCAAACTGCACACAACACGTCGGCTCTTTGGGCTGATGCTTGACGGCCTGCATGTAATATGTAATATCGTAAATTATCGGTATCGGTTTCAAAATGATCGGTATCGGTTTCCAAAAGTAAAATGTATTACTTTTTAAAATGCCGCTGTGTACACGGACGTGGGAAGAAGTACAGAGCGCCAATAAACCGCCCAGTCACATAATATCTACAGCTTTAGACACGCCCACAAGTGAATTCAAGGCATACTTGATCAACAGCCATACAGGTCACACTGAGGGTGGCCGTATAAACAACTTTAACACTGTTACAAATGTGCGCCACACTGTGAACCCACACCAAACAAGAAAAACAAAACACATTTTCAATGTACGTCCAGGGTTAAGAAGGGGTTGAAAACAAAACAAATTGTGAAGATGTGCACACACAGCAGCATTCGTGAGGGAGGGGGCGGAGACAGTCAGAGCGGGGGAGCGAGGGAGTGGATTGATTGACATAGTTGCTAACCCTCCCGATTTCCCGGGAGACTCCCGAATTTCCACCCAGACAACAATATTGGGGGCGTGCCTTAAATACCTTTGCGTGACGGCACAGTCACATAATATCACGGCTTTTCACGCACACAAGTGAATGCAAGGCATATTTGGTCAACAGCCATACAGGTCACACTGAGGGTGTCCGTATAAACAACTTTAACACTGTTACAAATATGCGCCACACTGTGAACCCACACCAAACAAGAATGACAAACACACTTCGGGAGAACATCCGCACCGTAACACAACATAAACACAACAGGAAAAAATACCCAGAACCCCTTGCAGCACTAACTCTTCCGGGACACTACAATATACACCCCCCCGCTACCGCCTAACGAGCAAAGGGGAGGGAAAGAAAACGAGCAAGAGCTGACCGGTCGCAACGACAAAGGTGGGGCCAGCCGTGCGTCGACAGGAAGGGAAGCATTAGCCAACCTTTATGTGCATTGCGGCTGATTTCTGACCGCTTGACCAGTCGCTGGGTGTTGCTTTTAATTAAAGCAGTCACATGTTACATTGAGCAGCGTATCAAAGGGTGAGCACGCCGTGAAGCAGATTCAACTCTCTAACCCTGATAATGTGTGTGTGTGTGTGTGTGTGTGTGTTTGTATTTCTACCCTTCTTGAGACATCAACAAGGAAAAGTGCCGTCCATATGAGGACCGGTGAACAAGTTAGGACATAAATCATGGTCCCAATATGGAAAACCATCCAAATGAGGGTGGTACCAAAAAAGAAGGGATTTTTCAAATAGACTGTGTGTTGGTTTTAAAAGTGGTCAACATATGAAATAACAAGTGTGTGTAGAAATTTGAAGTACTCCCCCCTCTGGCCAACATATGTGTGTAAGAAATTGGAAATGCGCCCCCTTTGGCCAAAATTACAACAAAAAAACAAAAATATATATATATATATATATATATATATATATATATATATATATATATATATAGAGACATATTGTAATAACTTGAAGTAAATAATGAAGATTAAGAAACAATTACAAAAAAATGAAAAATAAAAGCAGTCTTTCTCACAATGTGTCGACTTTTTTCTTATACAATTGGGAAACATTTCTCATATTCTTTCTGTTTCTGAAATATTGCAATATTTTCTCTTAAAATTACTTTATTATGTAAAATCCTTACATTTTAATGCAAAATGGTGACATTTGTCATATAAAAGTCTGACTTTTTCACAATATTGCCAATTTTTTTGGAGTAAAAATATGACTTTTGTCATCATTTTGCCAAGTAAAAGTCTGATTATTATTAAAATATTGCCAACATTTTAAAGTTTTCTTACAAAATTGTAAAATTACGACTCTTTTCGTAAAATTGCCCAAATTTTAAGCTTTTCTTGTAAAATTGCGACTGTTATTGAGTAAAATTCCTACTTTTATCATAACATTGCACAAATGTTCAGTTTTTCAGGTAAAATTTGTACTTGTGTTGAGTAAAATTATGACTTTTATTATAATACTGCCAAAATTCTAAGTTTTTCTTGTGAAATTGTGACCTTTTTCTCCTGAAATTCCAACTCATTTTTCACTACAAGCTTTTTTTAATCTTTGCATATTATGTATATATTATTAATGTTGTAAATACAAATCTTTATATATCTAGGAAGGTAGGCATTTTTCGGAGGTCTCAAGAAGGTAACAAATACAAGATTGTGTGTGTGTGTGTGTGTGTGTGTGTGTGTGTGTGTGTGTGTGTGTGTGTGTGTGTGTGTGTGTGTGTGTGTGTGTGTGTGTGTGTGTGTGTGTGTGTGTGTGTGTGTGTGTGTGTGTGTGTGTGTGTGTGTGCGTGCGTGTGTGTGTTTTTGTATTTCTACCCTTCTTGAGACATCAACAAGGAAAAGTGCCGTCCATATGAGGTGAACAAGTTAGGACATAAATCATGGTCCCAATATGGAAAACCATCAAAATGAGGGTGGTACCAACAAAGAAGGGATTTTTCAAATAGACTGTGTGTTGGTTTTAAAAGTGGTCAACATATGAAATAACAAGTGTGTGTAGAAATTTGAAGTACTCCCCCTCTGGCCAACATATGTGTGTAAGAAATTGGAAATGCGCCCCCTTTGGCCAAAATTACAAAAAAAAAATATATATATATATATAGAGAGAGAGAGAGACATATTGTAATAACTTGAAGTAAATAATGAAGATTAAGAAACAATTACAAAAAAATGAAAAATAAAAGCAGTCTTTCTCACGATGTGTCGACTTTTTTCTTGTACAATTGGGAAAAATTTCTCATATTCTTTCTGTTTCTGAAATATTGCAATATTTTCTCGTAAAATTACTTTATTATGTAAAATCCTTACATTTTAATGCAAAATGGTGACATTTGTCATATAAAAGTCTGACTTTTTTCACAATATTGCCAATTTTTTTTGTTGTTCTTGTGAAATAGTGAACGTTTTTTGGAGTAAAACTATGACTTTTGTCATAAATTTTGCCAAGTAAAATTCCGATTATTATTAAAATATTGCCAACATTTTAAAGTTTTCTTACAAAATTGTAAAATTACGACTCTTTTCGTAAAATTACCCAAATTTTAAGCTTTTCTTGTAAAATTGCGACTGTTATTGAGTAAAATTCCTACTTTTATCATAACATTGCACAAATGTTCAGTTTTTCAGGTAAAATTTGTACTTGCGTTGAGTAAAATTATGACTTTTATTATAATACTGCCAAAATTCTAAGTTTTTCTTGTGAAATTGTGACCTTTTTCTCCTGAAATTCCAACTCATTTTTCACTACAAGCTTTTTTTAATCTTTGCATAGTATGTATTTTTTGTTAATGTTGTAAATACAAATCTTTATATATCTAGGAAGGTAGGCATTTTTCGGAGGTCTCAAGAAGGTAACAAATACAAGAATGTGTGTGTGTGTGTGTGTGTGTGTGTGTGTGTGTGTGTGTGTGTGTGTGTGTGTGTGTGTGTGTGTGTGTGTGTGTGTGTGTGTGTGTGT
>NC_084739.1:11580244-11631034 GCF_033978785.1 Entelurus aequoreus | reverse complement strand
AGAATGCTGGACGACAGCAAAAACTTACAGCGTGTGGAGCAAAGACGGCGTCCACAAAGCACATCCGTACATGACATGACAATCAACAATGTCCCCACAAAGAAGGATAGCGTACGCACAACTTAAATAGTCTTGATTGCAAAAACAAAGCAGGTGCAGGCAATAGCACTCAAAGGAAGGCGTGAAGCTGCTACAGGAGAACACCAACTAAACAGGAAGGGTCACTAAAATAACAGCGCGAGACAGGAACTAAAGCACTACACACAGGGAACAACAACAAACTCAAAATAAGGCACGACAACCTGGTGGAGTTGAATTTTTTAACCTTTTCTGCTGGTGGTGTGCCTCTGTATTTTTTTTATGAAAAAAATGTGCCTTGTCTCAAAAAAGGTTGAAAAACACTGCTCTACATGTCCTATGTGGGTACTTTTAGCCATAGTATTGTTTTTAGTATTTTTTAATGATAGTATTTCTCTTGAAGCACAGACTAAGAGTAGCGACCATAAATCATGAAGCATTTAATACAAATGTCAATAAATATTTATATTCTATTCTAACCTATTTTATATATTACATATAGGTATTACCGTATTTTTCGGACTATAAGTCGCAGTTCTTTTCATAGTTTGGCCTGGCTCCAGTGCGACTTATCTATGTTTTTTTTCTTCTTTATTATGCATTTTCGGCAGGTGCGACTTATACTCCGGTGCGACTTATACTCCGAAAAATACGGTATATACTATTGTAAATTGTTCTTTGAGTGCCATAAGAAATGCCCAATATGTTTATTGCCTTTTAATTAAAATTTTAACCTTCTAAATAGTTCTTTGAGTGCATTAAGAAATATATGTTTAATATATCATAAGATTTTTTGTTAAAAAGGAGACATTTTGGTGTGGTCACCTTTATTTTGAAAAGTATCGGAATACATTTTGGTACAGGTACCAAAATATTGATATCGGGACAACCCTAGTTACTAAGGGTAGCCCGATATTTTTTCACTTACGATATTGCAGCCTCGAGAATGAGCTGATATTGATACGATACGATATTAACATGAATCATACATACTTTTATGACTTATTTTGAGGTGTGGAATATTAGAAAAAGCGTGATCAAGTTATACTACTCAAACAGAAAACAATAATCAGCAATGTGGTAGGAGTGAAACTGACCCATTTGTTAGTAACCAATAAAATACATAAAATCTAACCGTAAAGAAAATATTATTCTACATGGGCGTTATGGCCTAAAATATATATATTGCGATATATAATAGGGAAAATTATTATTTTTGTTTAATCAGATTTTGGAATTTGGATTAATCATTTTTAATCACAGGTGATTATGAGCTTGCATAATTTTGCTCAGAAAAGACCCCAATATTTGTACAGAAATACAATTTTATTGTCCAAATGTCAACATTTTTAAATGTTTTTCTTGAACGCATGTAATTTATTTGCACAAAACATGGGGACAGTTTTATCTAAAGTTCTTTCAGGCTGTATTTTGGAATTAAGTTTGCTAGCAAGCACACCTGTCAGCGTCTCCTCACTAATTTTTGACATATGCATTGATCTGATCACCGAGTACAGCAGTCAAGGTAATCACAAGACTTAACTGGTTAGGTTTGACAGCTCTAATATATATATATATATATATATATATATATATATATATATATATATATATATATATATATATATATATATATATATATATATAATATACATATATATATTATATATATATATATATATATATATATATATATATATATATATATATATATATATATATATATATATATATAATATATATATATATATATATATATATATATATATATATATATAGTACAGGCCAAAAGTTTGGACACACCTTTTCCTCATTCAATGCGTTTTCTTTATTTTCATGACTATTTACATTGTGGATTGTCACTGAAGGCATCAAAACTATGAATGAAAACATGTGGAGTTATGTACTTAACAAAAAAAGGTAAATTAACTGAAAACATGTTTTGTATTCTAGTTTCTTCAAATAACCGCCCGTTGCTCTGATTACTGCTTTGCACACTCTTGGCATTCTCTCGATGAGCTTCAAGCACACCTGTGAAGTGAAAACCATTCCAGGTGACTACCTCTTGAAGCTCATCGCGAGAATGTCGAGAGTGTGCGAAACAGTAATCAGAGCAAAGGGTAGCTATTTTGAAGAAACTAGAATATAAAACATGTTTTCAGTTATTTCACCCTTTTTTTTGTTAAGTACATAACTCCACATGTGTTCATTCATAGTTGTGATGCCTTCAGGGACAATCTACAGTATAAATAGTCATGAAAATAAAGAAAACGCATTGAATGAGAAGGTGTGTCCAGAATATGTATATATACTGTGTATATCTTATATATTTTTTATTTATTTTCTATTTATTTTATTTTATTTTTTATTTTATATTTTTTATTTGTATAATTTTTTTTTGACAGCCCTAATATATATATATATATATATATATATTTTTGACAGCCCTAATATATATATATATATATATATATATATATATATATATATATATATATATATATATATATATATATATATATATATATATATATATGTATATGTATATATATATATATATATATATATATATATATATATATATATATATATATATATATATATATATATATATATATATATATTATATATATATATATATATATATATATATATTAAGGTTGTCAAAAAATAAATAAATAAATAAATAAATAAAAATAAATAAATAAATAAATTAAAAAAAAAAATATATATATATATATATATATATGTATATATATATATATATATATATATATATATATATATATATATATATATATATATATATATATATATATATATATGTATATATGTGTATATATATAATTATATATATATATTATATTATATATATATATATATATATATATATATATATATATATATATATATATATATATATATATATATAATATATATATATAAATAATATAAAATATGAAAATATAATACAACTATTACAACTATTTAAAAAAAAAAAGGTTCCAGTAACCAGTATGTATGTGTTTATTTATCAAAAAGTTATTGAAACAAGAACAGTTTGGCTGTTGACGTTTGAGGTAACAGTTTTAGAATATGTACACTACACTATACGCCAGAGTAGTAGTTGTATTATTATTCTCTCTTAAGATGTTAAGAATGTACTTTCTAATTCCCTATTCATAGCTGATTACTCTTCGCCTTACAGTAACGCGGCTCCAAATGGCTGCTTTCTACAATGTGGCATCACAAACCAACACAAATATGACATGTTTTGTTTACAATTGCCAATAATTAATGTTTTCCTGTATATATAAAACATTTTTTTTCCCAAATACTTCTTAATCCTATTGAAGGTTAAAAAAAGTAATAAACCAGAACAGTTCTTAACCATGCATCTATCCTTCTCTAGATCCCAGAGGACCTGCTAGCGTGTTATTTTTCCGCAGTCTATTTCCGGGTTAGCAAGAATGACATTACCATTACTATGAAAACATTACACAGGCTGTAAAAAAAAGTCATATTGTGTAAAGTGTTCCCTCACCACTTTCGCAGTCTAAGTGCATCGCTGATTTTTAAGTACTATTGAGTACATTTGAGAAAATATCAATTCGATGTACTTTTTGTTATCATTATGATTATTTTTATGATGCCTCCCTTGATCACACTTCACTGACCCAAGTCATCCTGGTTAATGTTTGCATGGTCCAAAGGTGCCATTTTCAATTTGTTCTAAAGCTCTTGTTTCGATATACAACTGCAGATCAAGAACTCTACTGATTTTAATTGAGGCTGACTTGTTTGGTGACCGTCTTCTGACTTTGGCAGAGTGCAGGCTGTTTAGAGGCAAACAAACAGTCTATTTTCACCCCCCAAATCCCATTAGGGGATTACGTGGGCAAGCAAAAGAAGACCAAAAGACTTCATGATCCCTTTTTCTTTCTCAAGACTTTTCTAAGACAGTGTTTGTTGTTTTTGTGCGATTATCTAAAGTGACACAAGGACACTGAAACCGTGTAATACGCAACATATCGCCATGAAGCAAACACATTTAACATAACAGTTGTTATTGTTTCCGCAAGCTTAAGAAACTGAGAGCTGGGATTAAACGTTGACATGAAAAGGGAAAAGTGACCCCTTGAGCCGTTATTTTCTGGAGCTGATATGTATGCATCGACTGGGAATCTCATAAAAGCCGAGATGAGGGCAAATACCGGGAAATCTTCAGCGGGACGAGTTCTGATATGAAAACAAAATCTGCTGTGATTATTTTTTTCATCTTGGAGGCAGATTTTGTTTAGTACTGCAGCAATAACTCACAGCAACAAGCTGTGTTTATTTTTCATTTCCTTGAACTCCTTCATTGAACTTATTTTATTATACGCCATTTTTTTTACCGCACCACACTGGCAACTGGCAAGTCACATTATTAATATACTCACAAATCAGCACCGGATCCATAGATGGAGTACTTCACGTCACCCCATGGTCCAGAGTCCGGGTCTATTGCCTAAAGAACAGTTCAGTTAATTGAATTCAATAATCTCGTTTAAAGCTCTGTAGTGGGCATTTGTACACTACACACATTCTGCCTAGTTACAGAAACAAAACATGTGATGTGATCAAAAGAGGAAGAATGCAGATTTTTCTGTTGGTTAAAGTCACAATGAAACAAACAAAAAAAACTACAAAAATGGAATTACAGGGAGCCAATGTGTGAGGATAAAACATTATTCTACAAGAAAAAAAGTCAGATTATTTTCATGAATAAAGCTATTTTTTTTGCAAAGAAAAAAGTTGTAATCTATTCTACCAAAATAGGGACAAATATCTACATTCTGTCATGTAAAAAAATTTAGTTAGACTTATTTTGTTATACCAGTGGTTCTTAACCTTGTTGGAGGTACCGAACCCCACCAGTTTCATATGCGCATTCACCGAACCCTTCTTTAGTGAAAGATAAAATGTTGTTTTTTTTTCAAATTCAAGACAAAGTTATATGTTTTTGGTAACACTTTAGTATGGGGAACATATTCTAAGTAACAAAGACTTAATTTAGAGTTTTTTGGACACTAGGGGAACATATTCTAAGTAACAAAGACTTAATTTAGAGTTATTTGGTTATGGTTAGGGTTATAATAAGACCATGCCGAATAAGGCATTAATAAATACTTAATAATGACTAGTTAAGAGCCAATATGTTACTAATTTGCATGTTAATAAGCAACTAATTAATGGTGAATATGTTCCCCATACTAAAGTGTTACCATGTTTTATTACTGGTGCACAAAATGAACCGTGCATGAACATCACCTTGTTCAAAGAACAAAACCAACACAGTGCATAAACTCACAACAAATTACACACCTGCAAATCAGTCTGACTTCTGCTGTTGCCGTATCCGTAATACGCCGATAGGGAGAAGTTTTTATTTACACGATGAGTCGGGTGTGTTTTGACCTCCGCCGAACCCCTGAGCCCGACTCACCGAACCCCTAGGGTTCGATCGAACCCAGGTTAAGAACCACTGTGTTATACACTTTTAAAATGTTCTTGTAATCAGACAATACTTTCAGTAAATTAGATGGGTTATTAGAAGGCTGACCTGTCAGGTTCAAACATCGATGACATCTATTAAACAAGACAAGAAGCAAGGAAATAAACAGAGACAGAATTCAATTTTGCTCAATTTGAGGAGAAACGTGTCGACCTGTAACCTCTTACAGTGTCACCCACGCTCTAACGGAAAAATGGTTCACGTCTCCTCTTTTATTTGGATATTCCCCGTTTACATAACAACAGCTGTTTCTAAAGGAATGGGGGGAATGTAAACAGCCATTGTTTTCGGTCACATTAACACAAAATAAAAAGATGCCTCGGGCTTGAACTGGTCCTGGATCGAGCTTGGGCAGGTCTTGGATCAAAAATAGATAACCCATCCCGTCTCCTCCCATTACCTACTCAGTGGCCTAGTGGTTAGAGTGTCCGCCCTGAGATCGGTAGGTTGTGAGTTCAAACCCCGGCCGAGTCATACCAAAGACTATAAAAATGGGATCCATTACCTCCCTGATTGGCACTCAGCATCAAGGGTTGGAATTGGGGGTTAAATCACCAAAAATGATTCCCGGGCGCGGCCACCGCTGCTGCCCACTGCTCCCCTCACCTCCCAGGGGGTGATCAAGGGTGATGGGTCAAAAGCAGAGAATAATTTCGCCACACCTAGTGTGTGTGTGACAATCATTGGTACTTTAACTTTAACTTTTATCATACACAATGGAATTTTACAAGCCTTTGGCTTGGTACAACAAAGACAGCCCCTTTGTCTGTTCACTGGGAACTCAGAGAACGGAAAGTTTTTTGATAATTTACATACAAATTTTCTGACATGACCCTTCTGAAGAAGACTGCAGATGACAGTCGAAACATGTCAGGTAAAAAATCCATCTAATACACCGAAAATATTGTCTGATTGTAAGAATATTTGAAAAGTGTATGAACAAGAAGACATAATTAACCTTTTTGAGCAACTTATTTTGTTACAGTTAAAATGTTATTGAATGTCAAAATCTGAGACCATTAAGTTTTCGAGTCCTAAATGGCTGTCAAAGTGTACCAACTTCTCGGAATACCTACTCAGACTTCTTCTGTCCAGGTGAGATGCATGATTTATGATCTACAGTATTCAAATCACGAAATGTAAATGGAATATTGTTTGCACTTTTTGAATGTTTATTTATTGGATTTTATAGGGCGAAATAGAGGCGCTCCCAAAGGCTACGCTGTAAGCAGACTTGTATTTACAAGTTAGAATGCATAAAAGAAAAACAATCCGTCTGTCGTCTTGTCTTTCATAATGATTGTGAACGATAGGCAAAATTCCAAAAAAAAGTGCAGTTCCCTTTTAAGTTACAAGCAAACGTTTGGGTTATGAGCCTCCCCACCGCTAGATGGCGTAGCGAATGTCACAGTGAAACCTGTCAGATCCGACCAAAACACTCGGTCAAGCGATAACTTATAGCTAAAGCTCAACATAACTTTGTTTTCCCAACCCTGGGAATGAAGGAAGTGAGTGTGAATAACAGGACTTAAAAAGAAAAAGCAGATGATATTTATTGAATTAAAGAAAGAAATCATCAAAAACATGACTGTC
This sequence comes from Entelurus aequoreus, assembly GCF_033978785.1. Classification (NCBI taxonomy): domain Eukaryota; kingdom Metazoa; phylum Chordata; class Actinopteri; order Syngnathiformes; family Syngnathidae; genus Entelurus; species Entelurus aequoreus. The sequence goes on along the minus strand of NC_084739.1, from coordinate 11,623,806 downwards.
AGAATAATTGTATCTAAGTTATCACAAAACTTTGTGTTTCCATGAGTTCCCGGCGAGCAGCCGAAAGCTGTCTTTGATCTTACCAATCAAAAGGCTTGTAAAACTCCACTGTGTCGGATGGGAAGCAACATGAAGGTGTCGGTTTCTTTGATGTACTGTAATCCATAGGAAGATTTTGTCTTGACCCGAGATCTACAAAGCGGAGAGGAAGCAGGACCTGACCCCCCCTCCAGGCACATTTTCTTTGAACTGTTTTATAACCAAAAGGCGACGGCTGTTTACGACCCCCCTTCCTTTAGAAACAGCTGTTGCCATGTAATCAGGGAAAGTCCAAATAAAGAGGAGGCGTACAATCTTTCGTCAGAGTGTGGTGGGACACTGTGCAAGGGTGCAGGACTACGCGTTTCTCCTCATTGAGCCAAATTTAATTCTGTCTCTGTTTAATTCCTTGCTTCTTGGTCTGTTTAATAGATGTCATCAGTGTTTGAACCTGAAAATGGCCAAGTGTGAAGCAGATTGAGCGTATGGTCTGCACCATACTGTAGCAGAATGAGTCGATAAAGCCAGCCAAGGGAAAAAAATATATCTTAATGGCGGACATTTAACCATGAAAAGATTGAGAATCCATTCATAGTGTGTTCCCGCTCTTCAAGGTAAATGTTGTATATTAGTATTACATTACTTCATAAAACTACAGAAGTTGTTCAAATTAAAGTACATTGTATTGCTTTTCATAAATTTATCTAAAAGTGTGTAATTCTTTCTAAAAGGCATGTACTGGTTGGGTCAAGCGCAACATAAAATTATTTCAATTCATTACAATGGACGACACTGTTTTGCAATACACGTTTTTCGAAGTACGAGTTGCATCACAGAACCAATAATAAACTGGACGAATTACCTGGATTGCTAGAAACCAAGTAGTTTATTATACCTGTTGGAATTTTTAACAAATACAGGGTACAACTTTTGGTCCTTTTAACATTACCACAATTTATGTAGTATTACTACTTTTGTATTTTTAATGTAAAAATATTTTTGTTTTACTAAATTCTCTACTTTTTTGTGTCACATTGTTTCTCTTGAATAAAACCAACATAATACTAAAATTAAGAATTTTTTTTATTTTTATGATGAAGTACTAGAGATGTCCGATAATATCGGACTGCTGATATTATCGGCCGATAAATGCTTTAAAATGTAATATCGGAAATGATCGGTATCGGTTTCAAAAAGTAAAATGTATGACTTTTTAATACGGCGCTGTGTACACGGACGTGGGGAGAAGTACAGAGCGGCAATAAACCTTTAAGGCGTTGCCTTTGCATGCCGGCCCAGTCACATAATATCTATAGCAGTGGTTCTTAACCTGGGTTCGATCGAACCCTAGGGGTTCGGCGAGTCGAGCTCAGGGGTTCGGCAGAGGTCAAGACACACCCGACTCATCATGTAAATAAAAACTTCTCCCTATCGGCGTATTACGGATACGGCAACAGCAGAAGTCAGACTGTTTGCAGGTGTGTGATTTGTTGTGAGTTTATGCACTGTGTTGGTTTTGTTGTTTGAACAAGGTGATGTTCATGCACGGTTCATTTTGTGCACCAGTAAAAAAACATGGTAACACTTTAGTATGGGGAACATATTCACCATTAATTAGTTGCTTATTAACATGCAAATTAGTAACATATTGGCTCTTAACTAGTCATTATTAAGTACTTATTAATGCCTTATTCTGCATGGCCTTATTATAACCCTAACCCTCTAACCCTCTAACCCTAACCCTAACCAAATAACCCTAAATTAAGTCTTTGTTACTTAGAATATGTTCCCCTAGTGTCCAAAAAACTCTAAATTAAGTCTTTGTTACTTAGAATATGTTCCCCATACTGAAGTGTTACCAAAAACATACAACTTTATCTTAAATTTGAAAAAATATATATATATTTTTCACTAAAGAAGGGTTCGGTGAATGCGCATATGAAACTGGTGGGGTTCAGTACCTCCAACAAGGTTAAGAACCTCTGATCCATGGCTTTTCACACACACACAAGTGAATGCAAGGCATACTTGGTCAACAGCCATACAGGTCACACTGAGGGTGGTCGTATAAACAACTTTAACACTGTTACAAATATGCGCCACACTGTGAACCCACACCAAACAAGAATGACAAACACACTTCGGGAGAACATCCGCACCGTAACACAACACAAACACAACAGAACAAATACCCAGAACCCCTTGCAGCACTAACTGTTCCAGGACCCTACAATATACACCACCAGCTACCCCCTACCCCCCCCCCCACCCCCCGCCCACCTCAACCTCCTCATGTCCCAAATTCCAAGCTGCTGTTTTGAGGCATGTTGAAAAAAACTTCAATAATAAATATGGCAGTGCCATTGTTGGCATTTTTTTCCATAACTTGAGTTGATTTATTTTGGGAAACCTTGTTACATTGTTTAATGCATCCAGCGGGGCATCACAACAAAATTAGGCATAATAATGTGTTAATTCCATGACTGTATATATCGGTATCGGTTGATATCGGAATCGGTAATTAAGAGTTGGACAGTATCGGAATATCGGCAAAAAAGCCATTATCGGACATCCCTAATTACTAATTTTGTTTTTGTAAAAATATTTTTGTTTTACTAAATTCTCTACTTTTTTGTGTCACATTGTTTCTCTTGAAGAAAACCAACATAATACTAAAATTAAGAATTTTACACATGTTTGTGTTTAGATAATAATCAAATGAAAAGTGCATTGTAAATAAAAGTTATTAGGGACCGAGTCCCTTTGGGACAGAGCACCCTATTGTATTTCTAGCGTTTTATTATTATACCGCCGCCTCTTTGAGCTGTAATTTGACCCCCTTAACATGCTTTAAAACTCACCAAATTGGACACACACATCAGAACTGGAGAAAATTGCGATCTAATCAAAAAAACAAACCCCAAAACTCAAAATTGCGCTCTAGCGCCCTCTAGGAAGAAAACACAGACAAAACTGCCTGTAACTCCCAGTAGGAATGTCGTAGAGACATGAAACAAAAACCTCTATGTAGGTCTCACTTAGACCTACACTACCGTTCAAAAGTTTGGGGTCACATTGAAATGTCCTTATTTTTGAAGGAAAAGCACTGTACTTTTCAATGAAGATAACTTTAAACTAGTCTTAACTTTAAAGAAATACACTCTATACATTGCTAATGTGGTAAATGACTATTCTAGCTGCAAATGTCTGGTTTTTGGTGCAATATCTACATAGGTGCATAGAGGCCCATTTCCAGCAACTATCACTCCAGTGTTCTAATGGTACAATGTGTTTGCTCATTGGCTCAGAAGGCTAATTGATGATTAGAAAACCCTTTTGCAATCATGTTCACACATCTGAAAACAGTTTAGCTCGTTACAGAAGCTACAAAACTGACCTTCCTTTGAGCAGATTGAGTTTCTGGAGCATCACATTTGTGGGGTCAATTAAACGCTCAAAATGGCCAGAAAAAGAGAACTTTCATCTGAAACTCGACAGTCTATTCTTGTTCTTAGAAATGAAGGCTATTCCACAAAATTGTTTGGGTGACCCCAAACTTTTGAACGGTAGTGTATATTTAGTACACTGACAACCCCCAGCAAAAATCAACAGGAAGTTTGCAATTCCCCCTTCAAAACAAAAGTTGTGTAAAAACAGTCACCTTTTTTCAAACATTATCTCCTCTGAGCGCGTTTGTCGTGTCGGCTTCAAAATTAGCACAGGAGAGAGATTGAACCCTTCTGATTAAAAGTTGATGAAAGAGTTTTAATTACTGCTCCGGTTTGGATTTTATGAGCACTCAAAGTCGGTCCCGTCCATCGCTGCTTGCAGCTTTAATTATTATTATAATCTGAAAGAAAAGATGATTCATATAAAAAAGACAGCTGGTGTCTCCACACCAAAGCCAAGATAGCGTCAAATCTGAGGCCTGGATTATTTTGTTTATTGGAAGAGGACACCAGCAAAAATGGTGTTTAAAGCTATAAAAAGAAGGTCTGTTTGATGTCATGGTCACATCATCATGTCATCAGCTAATCTGCTGCATCAGGGAGGCGTGTTCAGTGTCTCTATGTGTGCAAGGTCACTTGTCGGCTGATCTTTTATCTGATTGAAATTGCCTGGGATCAAGGCAGCGAGCCTGGCTGGTGTTCACGCAACGGGAGGATTTGATGAGCGTGCCTCCCTGCTGCTTTGAGCCCGTGCTGCGTTCATATGAAGGACAGACGACGGGAAAAAAAAGTCCCCAAATCGCTCCCTTTGTGCGATCAGCCACAACAATGATGTATCCCCAGGACTCGATGAAGACCTAACATGACCTTATATTTTGGTTGTAACACAATATGCCTGCACATATTTAGCACAGCTTTGGGAAAAAGGGGGGGGGGGGGAACGGAGGGAATTTGGTGTTACACAACAAAATGAAAGTGATAGCCATCTGGCAGCTTCCCCTGCCTGGCTTTTATCTACATGTTTTCACATATTATCCCTACCTCAGCACCAAACGTCTACATTTAGAGAATTAAAGCCTCTTTCTGGCATTGTGCTCAAATCGAGCATTCCTCTTGAGCTCACGGTGACGTACACTAATGTGCGTGGGTGGGGGGGATTGTTATATTTTTAGACAGGATGACGGGCGACTCACCAGGACTGACACAACGTTGGAGCCGCCAGGTGAATTCTCTGGGATTCTGGCGATGTAGTAGTCTGAGGAGAATTTGGGCGCGTTGTCATTGGTGTCCAGGAGATGGATGACGATGTCGGCCGTGGAGCTGAACCTCTCCGGCGTGTCGATCTCAACAGCAAGGAGCTAAGACAATCAATCAATCAATCAGTCAATGTTTACTTATATAGCCCTAAATCACGAGTGTCTCAAAGGGCTGCACAAGCCACAATGACATCCTCGGCTCAAGCGAAGCCCTTTCAGCTAGAGCAGGGGTGTCCAAACTTTTTCCACTGAGGGCCGCACACGGAAAAATTAAAGCAAGTGGGGGCCATTTTGATATTTTTCATTTTCAAACCATAACAAAATATATGAATTTATTTATTTATTTATTTTACCTTTAGGGGTCCCGGGGACCATAAAGGGTCTCAGTCATTAAAATGTTAAAAATAATTCTGATTATTATTATTTTTTTTTAAATTAACGCTTACCGTAAATCTCTATATAAACTTCAAGTTGATATAAAGTAATACAAATTAAAAAAAAAACGTTTTATGGCTTTTCTGTGAAAAACAACTTAGTTTTTTTTATAGTAAATCTGAAATATGCGGTATTTAGTAATAAGAGCCCTAAAAGATCAATCATCATCATCATCAATCTTTATTGCAGACCTTAAGATCCATTTTAAACATATAAAAACAGAATACAATACATTAAAAAAACAAAACAATAAAACATACATTAAAAACAAAACAAAACAATAAAACATAAAAATAATAAAAACATAAAACCCAAATGTCAGTTTCTGACATACAAACATGTGTGCCAATGATTCCACAGTCCAGATGAGTACTTAACAGAACTTCGGCCAGAGTTCGTTAACACAGAGATTATGTGATTTACAATGATGCAGGACACCATTGATTTTAATTCTTTCATATTTTTGAGTAATCACAATGAAAAGATAAATAAAAAATCACTAAATATATTTGGGATCCAAAAGGTGCCCCACTCATAAAGTGATACATTTTTATTAGGTTTTTCTTTTACTTTCAACACTTAAGTTACGAGATCAACTTCAGATATATCTGTCGATTTTATGCTGGAACAATTATTTTGTTTGTTTTATGCGCTTTTGTCAAAGAAAACTTTGATGTTTTTATATGGCTATTACACAATATATGCAATATTTACCACATAAAACATTTTAAAGTGAAATATTTGAAGTAATTGGAGCCCTGAAAATAATTTATTATAACATGGATTTTTTTGTCATTATTTTTTTTTTTTGAGCAATGGCAAAAAAATAAAAATAAAGGAAGACAAAAGAAAAAAAAAAACAGCCTGCATGGCAGCTTTTGTGTCAACATTGTAACTTTTTCTCGTTAGATTTCACCTCATTCCACTTTTTTTAATGTTCTTTTTTATTTTTACAATAGTATTTCCAGAATGTGTGGCGGGCCGGTAAACAATTAGCTGCGGGCCGCAAATGGCCCCCGGGCCGCACTTTGGACACCCCTGAGCTAGAGTTAGAAAGTGGTTGCTTTGCCACTATTAAACGCACACCTTGTAAGTGAGGAAGTGGTGTTTCTCGTAATCCATGGCTGCAGAATCTTCCACCAATATCGTGACTTGGGCCTCGTTGAGTACCGTCTGTGGGACCACTCGCAGCATCCTTCCAGGCCCGATCAGCTTCAGGTTGAATTTTGCATTGGCTCCCTACATAGAAAGGAGGAGGATGCTTTATTATTGTCCATTCTTTAACATGTACAAGACATATAAGAAGTGAAATTACATTTTCGGCAAAGTCCCACTAAGAGCAGACATACGTTACAGGGATTCAAGTACAGGACCGCCAACGGATCAGCCACTTACGGCGCTCCTTAAAAAAGGTGGGAAAAAGGTGATATTGGGAAAGGGGGGAAGAGTAAAACATAACAGTCAAAGGCTGGACTCTCGGGAGGGGGTCCAGACTGAGTCCAAGGGAAAAAAACTCATTTGCCATAGCACACATAAACAAGTTACATATAATCACAACAACTCGCAACAGAAGGGGGGGAGTTGGGACCCTGGAGGCCGGCCTGCTGCTATAAAGCACTACCGAAGGGGAATCAAGCGGTGGTGAAGGCGTTGGGTGGGGTTGGGGTGTGTGTTTGTCTATATGCCCATTGTCTTTGAGTGTAGTGGTGTTGTGTCCATAGGCCCGGGGCTGTTCTGCATGCAATTCAAGCAAAGTTTGACTTCCAGGTGTCGTTGAGGAGGGAGGTAGGTCAAAAACGTCCATCTTTGAGAGTCCTCTGGGATGTTTTCAGAACAGCCTGCTCCTGTTGTTGCAGCGTCAAGGCCATTCGAGAGAGTCAAATCGTAGATTAGGATTTTTGTTTTTCCGCGAGCAGACATTACAATGGCTTGTCTGTTCTATTCGTCCATGTTGGCTCTTATATCCAATTTTTCCCTTTCAACAAGCTTCTCCATGATGTGATCCATCTTGCGATTCAGTTCAGAAATCGCCCCAGACTGTGACCACAGCCCGACCCAATCCTTCCATTGCGACGGACAGCCTTTGGGCTCCTGAGTGGCTGCCATCGTCTTACGAATTTGACGATACACCAGAGCAATGCCCAGCCCAATCAGCAGGTGCCCCGCGATCATGGTTCCAAATAGGTAGATGTCTTCCACGTCCTCGATGGAAAGGACTGAGAGCCATTCATGAGACCCCCTCCCCTTTATTTTAATTTTTTTTTACCGCTGAAGGTGCACAGGGGAGAGGCTGCACTTACTGTGCTCAAGTTGCAAACAAATAAAAAGTGCACACTTCAAGATGTTAATAGTATATATTCTTTGTGAAAATACGAACGGTATTAAAACAATACATACTATAGGACACCAGAACGCTTCAATTGAATTCATTTTAGTCAGCTAGAAAATTATGAAATGATATTGCTGAATAGACAATACAGTATATCTAATATTTTCAAAAAATTTGACAGTTAAAACATGTTGACACCCACATAGGACGGGGGATTCTCTTTCCTTCATCTGTCTTTACGTACACCACCTTCTTTCTTACAGACGTGAGAGTAACGTGTGTCGGTTTGCACATACTTTTCAGATGTGCTCGATAAAGGTGCAAATTAGTGCTCGCAAAATGGTCATCAGTAGAGATGTCTGATAATGGCTTTTTTGCCGATATCCGATATTCCGATATTGTCCAACTCTTAATTACCGATTCCGATATCAACCGATACCGATACATACAGTCGTGGAATTAACACATTTCTTCTCCCTGCTTGCTCACTTATTTTTGTCTTGTCTACACTTTTTTGAAGCCTCTTTCTTTGCACTGTCCTCCAAATCCCTCGAGGACACCTCAACGATGGACGCTTTTGACCTCCCCCCCCTCTGTTGCGAGTTGTCGTGATTAAATGTAACATGTTTATGTGTGCATGGCATGGAGGTTTTTTTCCCACTCCAGACTAGGCCCCCTTAGGAGCCCAGTCTAGATTGTATTTGCCTCGTGGCGACCCATCAGCGTTCCTGTTCTGTAACCCTGTACACTGTTTGTTTGTCTAATCTTGAACGGGTTTGTGCTGAAAACATTGTTTCGTTGTACTTGTGCAATGACAATAAAGACCTATCCTATTCTATCCTATCCTACCCTATCCTAAAGTCAATGTAGGACTTTTTCAGATTATAGATTTTTCGAATATATTGCCCTCCAATGTACATAGCTAGAGAAGGTAACCAGTGTATGTATTATAAACAACTGGTATTGTCTTTAAGGCATATTTCTCATTCATGTTACTGTTATACATGAATTATGAAAGTGTACCTATTGAAGTATCTCATGTATGAAAAAAATACGTAAATATATTCTGTGTATGCAATTTAATCCATGTAGTAAACTAGGCATTTCAATTACTCTGAAAGCATTGTGTACTATCGGTTAATGCATTCAAGTAATCAATAGATTTGGTGATACATCAAAGCCGAAGTGAGTCGTTTCAAAAAATAATAATGACATGACGTAAATGTCAGCCATTTAAAAAGGTTTGCGAAATCTAAAAAATGGCTCATTTAACTTTTATGTTGTGTGCTTTAATTTTGTTGTATGAAGATCTGCAGTCGTTAAGGCAGCCTCAAAGTCGTCTCATAGCCTGAAAGGTCACAATGTAAATCCCATAGGGGTGATGAAAGGATGGTCAGCGCCTGAAAGCTGCGGCCTACCACCATGACCCCGCACTCCCTTCTCTCTGTTGCTAGATATCTCGAGATGTATGTTGTAATATGTACATGTGCTTTGCTATGGAGGTTTTTTCCCACTCCAGACTGGGCCCCCTTAGGAGCCAAGTCTAGATTGTATTTTTTTACTCATCTTTTTCCCCAGCGTTTTACCTTTTTCCCACCTTTTACAGGGCGCCTCGTAGCGACCCATCAGCGTTCCTGTTCTGTAACCCTGTACACTGTTTGTTTGTCTCACCTTGAACGGGTTTGTGCTGAAAACATTGTTTCGTTGTACTTGTGCAATGACAATAAAGACCTATCCTATCCTATCCTATCCTATCCTATCCTATCCTATCCTATCCTATCCTATCCTATCCTATCCTATCCTAAAGTCAATGTAGGACTTTTTCAGATTATAGATTTTTCGAATATATTGCCCTCCAATGTACATAGCTAGAGAAGGTAACCAGTGTATGTATTATAAACAACTGATATTGTCTTTAAGGCATATTTCTCATTCATGTTACTGTTATACATGAATTATGAAAGTGTACCTATTGAAGTATCTCATGTATGAAAAAAATACGTAAATATATTCTGTGTATGCAATTTAATCCATGTAGTAAACTAGGCATTTCAATTACTCTGAAAGCATTGTGTACTATCGGTTAATGCATTCAAGTAATCAATAGATTTGGTGATACATCAAAGCCGAAGTGAGTCGTTTAAAAAAATAATAATGACCTGACGTAAATGTCAGCCATTTAAAAAGGTTTGCGAAATCTAAAAAATGGCTCATTTAACTCTTATGTTGTGTGCTTTAATTTTGTTGTATGAAGATCTGCAGTCGTTAAGGCAGCCTCAAAGTCGTCTCATAGCCTGAAAGGTCACAATGTAAATCCCATAGGGGTGATGAAAGGATGGTCAGCGCCTGAAAGCTGCGGCCTACCACCATGACCCCGCACTCCCTTCCCTCTGTTGCTAGATATCTCGAGATGTATGTTGTAATATGTGCATGTGCTTTGCTATGGAGGATTTTTCCCACTCCAGACTGGGCCCCCTTAGGAGCCAAGTCTAGATTGTATTTTTTTACTCATCTTTTTCCCCAGCGTTTTACCTTTTTCCCAGCTTTTACATGGCGCCTCGTAGCGACCCATCAACGTTCCTGTTCTGTAACCCTGTACACTGTTTGTTTGTCTCACCTTGAACGGGTTTGTGCTGAAAACATTGTTTCGTTGTACTTGTGCAATGACAATAAAGACCTATCCTATCCTATCCTATCCTATCCTATCCTATCCTATCCTATCCTATCCTAAAGTCAATGTAGGACTTTGTCAGATTATAGATTTTTCGAATATATTGCCCTCCAATGTGCATAGCTAGAGAAGGTAACCAGTGTATGTATTATAAACAACTGATATTGTCTTTAAGGCATATTTCTCATTAATGTTACTGTTATACATGAATTATGAAAGTGTACCTATTGAAGTGTCTCTCATGTATGAAAAAAAACAAAACGTAAATACATTCTGTGTATGCAATTTAATCCATGTAGTAAACTAGGCACTTCAATTACTCTGAAAGCATTGTGTACTATCGGTTAATGCATTCCAGGAATCAATACATTTGGTGATACATCAAAGCCGAAGTGAGTCGTTTAAAAAAATAATAATGACCTGACGTAAATGTCAGCCATTTAAAAAGGTTTGCGAAATCTAAAAAATGGCTCATTTAACTTTTATGTTGTGTGCTTTAATTTTGTTGTATGAAGATCTGCAGTCGTTAAGGCAGCCTCAAAGTCGTCCCATAGCCTGAAAGGTCACAATGTAAATCCCATAGGGGTGATGAAAGGATGGTCAGCGCCTGAAAGCTGCGGCCTACCACCATGACCCCGCACTCCCTTCCCTCTGTTGCTAGATATCTCGAGATGTATGTTGTAATATGTACATGTGCTTTGCTATGGAGGTTTTTTCCCACTCCAGACTGGGCCCCCTTAGGAGCCAAGTCTAGATTGTATTTTTTTACTCATCTTTTTCCCCAGCGTTTTACCTTTTTCCCACCTTTTACAGGGCGCCTCGTAGCGACCCATCAGCGTTCCTGTTCTGTAACCCTGTACACTGTTTGTTTGTCTCACCTTGAACGGGTTTGTGCTGAAAACATTGTTTCGTTGTACTTGTGCAATGACAATAAAGACCTATCCTATCCTATCCTATCCTATCCTATCCTATCCTATCCTATCCTATCCTATCCTATCCTATCCTATCCTATCCTATCCTATCCTATCCTATCCTATCCTAAAGTCAATGTAGGACTTTTTCAGATTATAGATTTTTCGAATATATTGCCCTCCAATGTACATAGCTAGAGAAGGTAACCAGTGTATGTATTATAAACAACTGATATTGTCTTTAAGGCATATTTCTCATTCATGTTACTGTTATACATGAATTATGAAAGTGTACCTATTGAAGTATCTCATGTATGAAAAAAATACGTAAATACATTCTGTGTATGCAATTTAATCCATGTAGTAAAACAGGCATTTCAATTACTCTGAAAGCATTGTGTACTATCGGTTAATGCATTCAAGGAATCAATAGATTTGGTGATACATCAAAGCCGAAGTGAGTCGTTTCAAAAAATAATAATGACCTGACGTTAATGTCAGCCATTTAAAAAGGTTTGCGAAATCTAAAAAATGGCTCATTTAACTTTTATGTTGTGTGCTTTAATTTTGTTGTATGAAGATCTGCAGTCGTTAAGGCAGCCTCAAAGTCGTCTCATAGCCTGAAAGGTCACAATGTTGCAAGCTACAAATCCACTCCTCATTAGTTAAGTGGGGAAACGTGGACATGTGGAGTGTGACGTAGCATCAAAAGTGTCGCTCACCTGATCGGAGTCATTCACTGTGATTTTCAGCCCCCGGAGTATCTCCCCTTCCGGGGGGTGCTCGTACATGGTCAGCTCAAACATGCTTTGGGTGCCGTTCTCACCGTAGAAAGTCGGCGGGTTGTTATTCAGGTCCACCACACGGATCACCACCGTGGTCACCCCGTAGTCCAGGAGTCTGCCTCTTGGACTCACTTCGGATGCCTGGAGAGTGAGGTTCAATCAGCATACTGTTAGAATAATTGTTTCTAAATTATCACAAAAACTTTGTGTTACATAAGGGTCTGTTGAGAAGACAAAAGCTGTCTTTGAAACCTACCAAGAGTAAGGCTCGTAAAACTCCACTGTGTGTTCCTGTGTTCTTTTATGTATGGTTTTCAACAGAAAGATATGGTTCTAACCCAAGGACTTCAAAGCGGAGAGAAGACAGGATCTGCCCAATTTCCAGACGACCTCTTTTTGAACCCCCTTTTTGAACTGGTTTACGAACGTCTTTTTGAACTATTTTATGGACCTCTTTTGGAACTATTTTATAAACTCTTTTTGAACTGACCTTTTCTGTGAATTGTTTACACCCTTTTCTGTGAACTTTTTGCGACCCTTGTCCTTTGGAAACAGCGGTGGCCATGTGGTCGGGGAGGGTCCAAAATAAAAGAAGGAGGCGTGCAATCTTTTGGCAGAGCGTGCTGAGATACTGTGCAAGGGTACAGTGTACAGATGACTCTCCTCAAATTTGAGTCCAAATTGAATTCTGTCTCTGTTTAATTATTTGCCTCTTGTCTTGTTTAATAGATGTCATCAGTGTTTGAACCTGACACATACCGTTATTATTCATCCAATTTGTACAGTTTAAATACATACCTTGACTTTAATGTTAAAGATTTCTCTCTTGAGATAAATGGGACTTGTCAGCAGGGTGATGAGGCCACTTGTCTCGTTGATCCTAAAAACTCCATCATCCCCTATGAAGAGAAGCAACAGGAATGAACAAAACATCTAAATCAAGCAAATTACCCCAAAAATGTGTTTGAAGAATTCGTATTTTTGAAGCTGTTCAATTCAGACATTATGCTTCTATTGAATGAGCGCAAAAAGACAACGACCTCACTGTTTGAGTGGAGATCTCCGTCATGAATAAGGTACAATTTGAATCCTGCTAGTCAAAGTAGTAGCTCTCATAGTGATTGAAGTTGGAGACCTCTGATCTAAATTACTGTATATTCTGTCCTGCATTTTTTCCAATGCATCATTCATACTAATTGGATCATTTGAGCGATATGCTTACCGTCGTCAAAAGAATAACGAATTGGATTTGGGTTCCCCACATCGCCATCTTTGGCCACAACTGTGAATATCTCAGAACCCTGGGAAAACGCAGTATGATGTCACAAATATGATAAAATGAAACACAAAAAGGGAAATAGCTGTTTACTCACCGGCGTCGACACTTCGTAAACGTAGCCAAAGTAAGGCGTCCCGATAAAAGATGGCGGCGTGTCTTGTTCGTCTATCACATTAATTGTCAGGGTGGCAGAGGAGGACAAAAACTGCTCTTTGTCATTGAAATTACCTCCCCCGTCCTGCAAAAAAAGTAATGTAAAGTTACATTTTTTTTGTTAAAGAATACAACAGATCAGTGGTAAATACAAGTTTGTATTTAAAAAAAATATATACCGGTATTTGCATAATTTTTAATAACTACTTGATGAGAATACAAGTATTTAAATATAGAGTACAGGCCAAAAGTTTGGACACATCTTCTCATTCAATGCGTTTTCTTTATTATCATGACTATTTACACTGTAGATTGTCAGTGAAGGCATCAAAACTATGAATGAACACATGTGGAGTTATATTTTCTCTTCCACTTAAAGGGGCTGTTTGTAAATTTATCAAAAAATATAACAAGAACACCATCTTATGTAACCATTAGTGATTTAACAGAACACATAATTTAGAAAAAAATGTCTATATCTTTCACAATTACTAATTACTGTTCCTTGTGTGGTGTTTGGGTCTGTGGGACCCGTTTTCATTTTTTATTAAAAGAAAAATGATACAATTAATTAATTTTTCAAACTGAGACTGACTGACTTTGGCTCATTTTCTGTGAAGAATATATATCAGAATACATATTTAATGACCACACACCATACACCCCCTACACATTTCTATTACATATAAGTTGTCCGGGTCCACTGGACCCGGGGCTAATAGAAGTGTGGAAATTTATGTTTTGTGTACCACACACACACACACACACACACACACACACACACACACACACACACACACACACACACACACACACACACACACACACACACACACACACACACACACACACACACACACACACACACACACACACACACACACACACACACACACACACACACACACACACAGCAGGCCTAGATAGGAGGAGGACAGAGTGTAGGTACACAGAACATCAGAGGGTCAAATGTGCGAGAAAATGAGAGCAGACAGTGTTGACAAACAATGTTGCAACCTTGTGTGGGAACCGCAGGTGCAGAAACACAAAAGAAGAATCCCTGTGGGATGCAGAAACTGGCAGAGAAATTTTCCGTGCAACGTTCATATTGTTGTTACTCAGCCAGCGTTTGTGGGTCTGATGGACCCTTTGCATTTTGTGGCTTTTAATGCCTCACAATTAAACACTTTTATGTTAAAATACTGAACAGATGTTTATTGGGATAAGGTAAACATCTGTTGAGTAACAACAATATGAACATTACACAAGGGTTAAATAAAACTTGCTGGCGTTGAGGCTGACACTCACCGCTGTCTTGTACATGCTCACACCCCAAAAGCGAATGCATATATAAACAAACACAGTCCCAGAGAAGCAATGAACAATTTGCGGTCATGTTGTTACGATTCAATACATACTAGCTCACGTTAGCAGCTTCTTTAACTGCACGCGTGCCATATAAATAAAACAGCATTAAGATGTTCGAGTAAAGCGTGTGAGAATGTGTGTATTTCTGCAATAATTGTATTGTATTTTTGCATATATACACTGTAAAAAAAAATTCTGTAAAAAAACGGTCATCTACTGGCAGCTACGGCTGCCAAACGAAAAACACAAAATTCAAGTAAAACATTGTAAACCAAATAATGATCAAAAACATTATATTTACAGAAATTTTCATGAAACGTTTTGCGGAAAAATATCGTAATTTGACATGAATTTGAAAGTAATGTAAGAAAACAGAAAATGCAATGTATAATTAATTTGGTATTTTTCTGTAAAAAAAATAGAAATATACATAGTTTGTCATTACTGGCATATTACTTAAAATAACAGGCGGATTGTTTATTTACAGATAATGTCTTCAATTCTGCAGTTTTATAAACTATTTAAAAAATATAAAAAAATTACAGTAGAAATTTAGAGTAAATTAACCATAAAAATAGGATTATTTTTTTTTACAGTGTACAACCTGCACAATACACAGTGCATGTTTAAATCCTAAACGTGATCTCTCATTGTCCACTTGTTTCACCTTTGCAATGACAGTGACAAAGTGTGTCTTTGTTTTCTCATAGTCCAGCCACTCCTCAGGCTTGATGCGAATAACTCCGCTGTGTCTGTCGATCGCAAACAAACTGGAATGTGCATTCTGCAACAGAGAGCACAATAAAAGCGGGATTTAGGGGGCAAAAATAGGCTCAGACAAGGTCACATTAGTAAAAGCCTCTCGATAGAAACCCCATTAGTAGCCCTCACGTGAGACAGCACCCAGAGTGGTCAGATGGCTGCATGGAAAGGAAACACTCACAGGCCACTCGAATTAGGCCACGTAGTGCATATCTCTTTGTCCATCTGGGATGTAAGACGCCCATATGCTCAATGTTCACAGCGCAGGCAGGTGAAAGCTGCCCGGTCCAGATGTGTGCGGCCTCAATCGTCCTCTCCGCCACAGGCCAGATGCTCTTAAAAGCCCCGAAGTGCACACTAACGTCGACGACCACTTCATGGCCAAATCAGACACACGTGCACAAATGTAATTGTGATGTTAATCCGTGCTCCTGCACTGCTTTAATGCATGAACGGGCACTATGACACCGAGCAAAATCATTGTCACCGGGCTGCTGTCATCACATGCATCATTGGAGTGGCAGATTAAAACGCTCATGCAAACATTTAACGGAGTTATCAGAGCGGGAGGGAGCAGTATTGCCAATTACCAGGAGGTAGTAGGTGACCGAGCCCCCTGAGCCCGTGTCTCTGTCCACTGCCTCCGCTTTGAAGATGCTGTGTCCGGATTCTGTCGTCTGCCACAAACACACACATTTTTCTTTTCAATGTTGGCACACAGCAAAAAGTCAGTGTTCAAAAACAAGACAAAAATGAGGGGTATTTTATTTGAACTAAGCAAAATTATCTGCCAATAGAACAAGAACATTTGGATTGTCAAGACTTTCCAAAACAAGAAACCTCAATGAACAATAAAAAAAAACTACATATATTCTCACGAATAACAAGTGCACTTTAATTGGTAGAAGAAAAAAAAAGAGACCTTTTTGCTCAAAATGTTGAAAAACGTTCTTAAATTAAGTAAATGCCAGTGCCATTATCTTGACATAATGATATGCGCTCAGCATTACATTTCTTGAAACCAGCAAACTTACACTAAAAACTAGTTTATTGTTCTTAATGGAAAGGCAACACGGCAACCGCTTGTTACTCTCGGGGTCTCCTAGCCGCTCAGGCAAATCATATTGTCTAAAAATGTATTTTTCCATCGATAACATGACATCATCACGCCAAGTGCATGCTCTTTCAGTCAATTAGTGCGCGAGGTATATATTTATATATACACTACCGTTCAAAAGTTTGGGGTCACATTGAAATGTCCTTATTTTTCAAGGAAAAGCACTGTACTTTTCAATGAAGATAACTTTAAACTGGTCTTAACTTTAAAGAAATACACAAATACACATTGCTAATGTGGTAAATGACTATTCTAGCTGCAAATATCTGTTTTTTGGTGCAATATCTACATAGGTGTATAGAGGCCCATTTCCAGCAACTATCACTCCAGTGTTCTAGTGGTACAATGTGTTTGCTCATTGGCTCAGAAGGCTAATTGATGATTAGAAAACCCTTGTGCAATCATGTTCACACATCTGAAAACAGTTTGGCTCGTTACAGAAGCTACAAAACTGACCTTCCTTTGAGCAGATTGAGTTTCTGGAGCATCACATTTGTGGGGTCAATTAAACGCTCAAAATGGCCAGAAAAAGAGAACTTTCATTTGAAACTCGACAGTCTATTCTTGTTCTTAGAAATGAAGGCTATTCCACAAAATTGTTTGGGTGACCCCAAACTTTTGAACGGTAGTGTATATATATATATGTATGTATATATATATATATATATATATATATATATATATATATATATATATATATATATATATATATATATATATATATATATATATATATATATATATATATATATATATATATATATATATATATATATATATATATATATATATATATATATATATATATATATATATATATATATATATATATATATATATATATATTATACACAGGCCGGACCCCGGCCAATTGAATGAAATGAATTCTTCAAAATTACAATTAAAAATTTTTTATTTTGAAGAATTAATCTGAATGTGCATGAACTATTTCTGTTAAATTGTTAGAAATGTCGCATGTTAAATGTTTAAATATTAACTGTCAGTTTACTGTACTGTGCCAACTTTACTATTTTATGAGTACGTGTTTTCTATGGTTTCATAGAAAATAAAACAGCAAAGTCCATTTGGCTGTCATCTGTTTTAATTATGAGACACAATTGTGTCAGAGTCATGATTTT
The DNA here is from genome assembly GCF_033978785.1 of Entelurus aequoreus. Taxonomy (NCBI): domain Eukaryota; kingdom Metazoa; phylum Chordata; class Actinopteri; order Syngnathiformes; family Syngnathidae; genus Entelurus; species Entelurus aequoreus. The sequence continues at coordinate 11,606,113 of NC_084739.1, read as the reverse complement.
TTTTCATGCTTGAAATAAGAAAGTATTACTTTAAAAAAGTAGTTTTTTACTTGTGAGTGTTGATGACACAGCTTTGCAACACTTGATATTCTAGTTTCAAGCATGTTTTACTCAATATAGGTCATCAAATCTCAGCAACAAGCTGTAATATCTTACTGAGATCATTTAGGACCAAAACCCTTAAAACAAGTAAAACACTCTAACATAAAATCTGCTTAGTGAGAAGAATTATCTTATCAGACAGAAAATAAGCAAATGTCACCCTTATTTGAGATATTTAATCTTATTTAGATTTCAGTTTTTGCAGTAGACATCGTTTTTTTAACATATTGGTTCGACAGACATACCTCCAGTACGTCAATGATTGCAGGCATGTTGTGGAGTTCGGGTTTCTCATCGTTCGCGTCCATCACAAATATTGTCACTCTTTCCACAACCTGAAAGGAAGAAGTCTCGTTAAAAGAGCATTTTTATGCCCGTACGTATACAGCGTTAGGATAAGCAGTGTAGTAATGGATGGATGGATATACAGTGTACGGAAAGTATTCACAGCGCTATAATTTTTCCACATTTTGTTATGTTACAACTAGGGATGTCCGATAATATCGGACTGCTGATATTATTGGCCGATAAATGCTTTAAACTGTAATATCGGAAATTATCGGTATCGGTTTGAAAAAGTAAAATGTATGACTTTTTAAAACGTCGCTGTGTACACGGTCGTAGGGAGAAGTACAGAGCGCCTTAAAGGCACTGCCTTTGCGTGACGGCACAGTCACATAATATCTACGGCTTTTCACACACACAAGTGAATGCAAGGCATACTTGGTCAACAGCCATACAGGTCACACTGAGGGTGGACGTATAAACAACTTTAACACTGTTACAAGTATGCGCCACACTGTGAACCCACACCAAACAAGAATGACAAACACATTTCGGGAGAACATCCGCACCGTAACACAACATAAACACAACAGAACAAATACCCAGAACCCCGGGTGGAACACAAACAAACAAAAAAACAACATAAAAAAAACAAAAAAAACATTTTGAAATGAGGGATAGATCTGAAGTTGATGTAGACTCCAGAGATTTAAGCGTTAAATATAAAATGTATGTATGCCCTGGCACACCATTATTTCATGACCGAAGCAAAACATTTTTTACACTTGTATACTGAAATAAATACACCTACAACTTATTAAATAAAAACATAGATAAAACTACCAGCAGCGGTAAAGTTTAGATCCATGAAGGAAAGAAGAAAGTGGATGAATGTTTAGAACTGAATACATTTACATATGCATACAAATTTGTCTTCTTTTTTAAATTATTTATTTTAATGAATTAAGTAATGACTATGACAACCTTTTTCCAAAACACAATATAGAATGTGAGATATAACAGTATAATGCATACATTTGTCATTTGTTTTCAAAACGTTTACAAAAAAGTGGCTCCCCCAAAATTTACTGTGGGACCCCATTTTTATGACTTGATGGGGTCCCTGGGACCCCATTTTGAAAATTCCTAGCGCCAACACTGCTGTCAACAGAGGAGAAAAAATGCTTTATTTAAATAAATGTATTATTTATAAAGCAAGTTCAAGTATCATTGGCAAATTGCCCGCCTTGGCACGCATATATGTGTCCTCTTTTTGGGATTTCAGAATATGGTCAGCCTACACTACATAAGACATAAAACACAGGTAACATCTGACTATCCTTAACTGCTGTACAAGTGCACTGCAAAAACTGAAATCTAAGTAAGATTAAATATCTCAAATAAGGGTGATATTTGCTTATATTCTGTCTGATAAGATAATTCTTCTCACTAAGCAGATTTTATGTTAGAGTGTTTTACTTGTTTTAAGGGTTTTGGTCCTAAATGATCTCAGTAAGATATTACAGCTTGTTGCTGAGATTTTATGACCTATATTGAGTAAAACATGCTTGAAACTAGAATATCAAGTGTTGCAAAGCTGTGTCATCAACACTCACAAGTATAAAACTACTTTTTCAAAGTAATCATTTCTTATTTCAAGCATGAAATAAAAAATCATGACTTTGACAAAATTGTGTCTCATGATTAAAACAGATGACAGCCAAATGGACTTTGCTGTTTTATTTTCAATGAAACAAGAGAAAATACGTACTCTTATAGTAGTACAGTTGGCACAGTACAGTAAACTGACAGTTAATATTTAAACATTTGACATTTCTAATAATTTTGAACAGAAATAGTCCATGCACATTCAGATAAACTCTTCAAAATTACAATAAAAAAAAAATTGGCTGGGGGCCATGCTGTAAATATATATATATATATATATATATATATATATATATATATATATATATATATATATATATATATATATATATATATATATATATATATATATATATATATATATATATATATATATATATTTGCCTTAGCGGCTCGTAGACCCCGAGAGTAACAAGCGGTTACCTTGTTGCCTTTCCATTAAGAAAAATAAACTAGTTTTTAGTATAAGTTTGCTGGTTTCAAGAAATGTAATGCAGAGCGCATATCATTATGTCAAGATAATGGCACTAACATTGACTTAATTTAAGAATATTTCTCAACATACTGAGAAAAAATGTCTCATATTTGTTTTTTCTACCAAGAAAAGTGCACCTGTTATTAGTGAGAATATACTTATTTTAAGGTATTTTGGGGTTCATTGAGGTTAGTTAATTTGACTTGTTTTGGAAAGTCTTGACCAGCCCAATTTTCTTGTTCTATTGGCAAATAATTTTGCTTAGTTCAAATAAAATACCCCTCATTTTTGTATTTTTTTCCCTTGTTTTTGAACACTGACTTTTTGCAGTGTGCAAATAAGTTAACTACTGTAACATTAACGCTTTAGAACGATAAAACACGTATTAAACACTCTCAACTTTAATGAGGAGGGCGTTAGAAAGTAAGTTAACCACGACACTCCCTTACTAACAGGTAGTTAGCGGCTAGCTTTAGCAGCCAACCTCTTTTCTGCCATTAGCTACAGCTAACAATCAAACATAGAAACTGCCTGTTTGGGGACAGTTAACAAGCCTTGATGGATGTCTGCACTCTCCCTAGGGACATTTGGGTACGTTATGGTGAGCAGACACAGTGATAGAGTGTTACCTCGCTTTTCCCGTCCGTGATGCTGACCAGAACGTCGAAAGAATCTTGTTTCTGAGAGCAAAAGGCAAAGCAAGGAGTTATATGACACATTGTTAATGGTACACAGAAAACAATGTATGTTAGTGATCATTTTAGCATCCTATGATGTACCTCTCTGTCGAGCTTTTCCACTAAGGTGATGTTTCCTGTCTCTGGGTTGACTCTGAAGTACTCCTTGGAGCCTGGGTCGAAGGAAAGGCCGTAGCTCACCTCCTGGCCCTCTGGGTCGGTGCCATTAAGGCAGTAGATTTGTGTACCTTGAAGGGAAGCCATTTTTGTACAACCTAGTATCACAGAGTCTGAAATTGCATACATTTCTAGGCTCCTAATACGGTGAACCAAATATGAGCTCTGGACGATGCGGCGCAAATGACAAAACCCAAAACCAGTGAAGTTGGCACGTTGTGTAATTCATAAATAAAACCAGAATATAATTATTTGCAAAACTTTTTCAACTTATATTCAATTGAATAGACTGCAAAAACAAGAAATTTAATGTTCAAACTGAGAAACTAATTTTTTTTTTTGCAAAAAATCATTAACTTAGAATTTAATGGCAGCAACACATTGCAAAAAAAGTTGGCACAGGGGCATTTCTACCACTGTGTTACATGGCCTTTCCTTTTAACAACACTCAGTAAATGTTTGGGAACTGAGGAGACCAATTTTTTTTTTTCTCTTTCCCATTCTTGCTTGATGTACAGCTTAAGTTGTTCAACAGTCCGGGGTCTCCGTTGTGGTATTTTAGGCTTCATATTGCGCCACATATTTTCAATGGTAGACAGGTCTGGACTACAGGCAGGCCAGTCTGTTGCCACACTTGGCATTGTCTTGCTGAAATAAGCAGGGGCGTCCATGATAATGTTGCTTGGATGGCAACATATGTTGCTCCAAAACCTGTATGTACCTTTCAGCATTAATGGCGCCTTCACAGATGTGTAAGTTACCCATGCCTTGGGCACTAATACACCCCCATACCATCACAGATGCTGGCTTTTAAACTTTGCGCCTATAACAATCCAGATGGTTCTTTTCCTCTTTGGTCCGGAGGACACGACGTCCACAGTTTCCAAAAACAATTTGAAATGTGGACTCGTCAGACCACAGAACACTTTTCCACTTTGCATGAGTCCATCTTAGATGAGCTCGGGCCCAGCGAAGCCGGCAGGCGTTTCTGGGTGTTGTTGATAAATGGCTTTGGCTTTGCATAGTACAGTTTTAACTTGCACTTACAGATGTAGCGACGAACTGTAGTTACTGACAGTGGTTTTCTGAAGTGTTCCTGAGCCCATGTGGTGATATCCTTTACACACTCATGTCGCTTTTTGATGCAGTATCACGTACACTTAGTCTTACACCATACACATTTTTTGGATTTTTGGTCACACTTCATTCTCTAGTTGATTTTGTATATTATTGTTTGATTATTATATATACATATATATATATATATATATATATATATATATATATATATATATATATATATATATATATATATATATATATATATATATATATATATATATATATATATATATATATATATATATATATATATATATATATATATATATATATATATATATATATATATATAAATATAATATATATATATATATATATATATATATATATATATATATATATATATATATATATATATATATATATATATATATATATATATATATATATATATATATATATAATGTGTATATATATAATAAATACATAGAGCTTTACTGCCCCCTTGTGGTTCTGTGCCATCAACTCCTCCTGATACATAACAATATCGGACATTTTGGATGCCTGCCGATATAAATCGATACACGTTTCTTGTTGATGTCAGGCCGATACCCAATATCTTTTTAATGCAGTACCGCCTGAGGGATCGAAGGTCCGTAATATCATCGCTTACGTGCAGGGATTTTTCCAGATTCTCTGAACCTTTTGATGATATTACGGACCGTAGATGGTGAAATCCCTAAATTCTTTGCAATAGCCCGTTGAGAAATGTTGTTCTTAAACTGTTCGACAATTTGCTCACGCATTTGTTGACAAAGTGGTGACCCTCGCCCCATCCTTGTTTGTGAATGACTGAGCATTTCATGGAAGCTGCTTTTATACTCAATCATGGCACCCAATTAGCCTGTTCCCCCGTGGAATGTTCCAAACAAGTGTTTGATGAGCATTCCTCAACTTTCTCAGTCTTTTTTGCCACTTGTGCCAGCTTTTTTGAAACATGTTGCAGGCATCAAATTCCAAATGGGCTAATATTTGCAAAAAATAACTAAGTTTTCCAGTTTGAACATTAAATATCTTGTCTTTGCAGTCTATTCAATTGAATGTAGGTTGAAAAGGATTCGCAAATCATTGTATGCTGTTTTTATTTACCATTTACCAACTTCACTGGTTATGGATTTTGTAAAACCACAATAATAAAGATACATTGTGCGGTGTTAGTCACGCTCACCAACAGGTGTGTCCTCTGAGAGACTGAACAGGGCCATGTTCCCGCTGTGGCTGTACGGTCCATTGTCGAAGAAGTAAGGGGCAAAGTCTGCTTGTCCTGCGGGAAACAAAAAGCTCAATTCAAATGGCAGATCACTTTAAAAACAAGAGTGGCGCCGATGTCTTGAACGCCCTTTCTCGGCCACTTTGGGATTACAGGCGAGTTACGTCACGCCTCTTTAGAAACATTTTCTTTATATAGACATTAAACGATAATGCCCTTTTCTTTTTTTTTTAAATACATTTCTTTGTAGATTGTACTTTCCAAAAATGTGTTGAACCTGAACCCACAAATCAAACAATCATTATCTCATATTCCATTTTGTTGATTGCTGTATTTAAAACAGAATAACATAAAATATACATTTTAACATGCATTTACTACAGTATCTTAAATGTTTTGCTATACAACTTCCTCCCCGCCACCTCAACTCGTTCACACTATTCGATTTTAATAATCCAAACTTACCAAAGCAGGCGTGCAGGAAAGCAAAGACCAGCGGCAGATGTACGATCTTCACATGCTTCATCCTTTAAAAAATGAAGCGACCATGAAGACGTCGACATGCATGAGACGATGCACCTCTCTCAAGGTGTTACTATCCGACTGAAGGCAGATGCCGGCTGGCTAATCCAATGACACTTCTTAAGGGACCCTCCTTTGTGCCGCTCGGTTCAAGCAGGGCTTCTGGAACAACAGATAAAGGCAAAGGCCGGAAAATGCCGTACTCATTCAACGAAAGAGTGTAGACATCAAATTTGCAGGTTGTCAGGTTCAAACACTGATGACATTTATTAAACAGACAAGAAGCAAGGAATCATGCAGAGACAGAGTTCAATTTAGCTCATGAGGAGAACGCATGGAGCTGCACACTTAGTCACAGCAGTGGTCCCCAACCTTTTTGTACTTGCTGACCGGTCAATGCTTAAAAATTTGTCCCACGGACCGGGGGGGGGGGGGGGGGGGGGATAGTAAAAAAAAAAAAAAATTGTTTTTTTTTTTGTTTTTTTGTTTGTCATAAAGAAATACAATCATGTGTGCTTACGGACTGTATCCCTGCAGAAGACTGTATTTATTTATATTGATATATAATGTATATATTGTATATATATTTATGTTGATTTAATTAAAAAAATTAAATAATTTTTTTAATTTCTTGTGCGGCCGCGGCCCAGTGGTTGGGGACCACTGCTCTAAGGTACAGCTCCCGCGTCCCTCTATTTATTCAGGAGTTCCCCAGTCAACATCACTGAGGCAGCCTCTAAAAGGAGTGGTCACATATATCATGCAAAGCAGGTCCAGTACGCACAATACGTGACGGAATGTGCTGGGGGCCTTGTGATTTCGCCTTGTCTCTGCTTCGTCTGCGTTGAGGTCCTTGAAGTCCTTGGCTGTTAGCGGGCTAAAACCAAGATAACATCTGCGGCTGAGGCCACCCCTCAGACAAGAAGTTTTGTCCTTCCACAGATAGAAAAAGTACAGCTTGAGCACAATAACTAATAGCTAAAGCAACGGACTTTAAGCATATTAAAGTTGTGTGATAACTTACACATGATTATTCTAACACAGATGATTGACAATTAGAACAGGTATATTAGAGGCGAGCAGCAATCTGTATTTATTTAATTTTTCCCTATAGTGCAGGCCTGGGCAATTATTTTGCAAAATTTAGTGAAAAAAATGTGTCTGGGGGCCGGTATATCTATTTTTAGGAAAACTAATACAAAACCTCACAATAATGTCTGATTGAATGCTAAAAACGTTATGACAGATCGCCTTAAAAACACGGAATGTAATTTTACATTTTTTTACTGAATGAGACACCCAGCATGTACATGACAATAAAGAATGTTGGGTTTACAATATTAACTATGAACGATAAAACACTGAATATTGACAACATTGACATATTTTACAATCAAGAGAAATGCAACAAAAATGCAACAAACACAGCGAAATATGAACACGAAGGGTAAAAAAACCCCACCTACTATCTGATACATCTGATATATCACTAAGCTTTAGAACTTTTTTGTAAAAATCTCATTCCGCCGCTGTCACTGACACCCACATTTAAGGCTGACACCCTGTGGAAACTTTTCCCACCCACACAGCTTGGTGCCTCATCTGAGCTGCTGTGACTTACATTACCATAGTGACTAATTAGATTACCATAGTAACTAATTAGATTACCATAGTAACTAGTATATCATGCAAAAGCGCAGATTCCAACAATTGAAATACTTTGCATTAGGGATGTCCGATAATGGCTTTTGGCCGATATCCGATATTCCGATATTGTCCAACTCTTTAATTACCGATACTGATATCAACCGATACTGATATATACAGTCGTGGAATTAACACATTATTATGCCTAATTTAGACAACCAGTTATGGTGAAGATAAGGTACTTTTTAAAAAAAATTATAAAATAATATAAATAAATTAAAAACATTTTGAATAAAAAAGAAAGTAAAACAATATAAAAACAGTTACATAGAAACTAGTAATTAATGAAAATGAGTAAAATTAACTGTTAAAGGTTAGTACTATTAGTGGACCAGCAGCACGCACAATTATGTGTGCTTACGGACTGTATCCCTTGCAGACTGTATTGATATGTATTGATATGTAATGTAGGATCCAGAATATTAATAACAGAAAGAAACAACCCTTTTGTGTGAATGAGTGTGAATGAGTATAAATGGGGGTGGGAGGTTTTTTTGGGTTGGTGCACTAATTGTAAGTGTATCTTGCGTTTTTTATGTTGATTTAATAAAAATAAATAAATAAATAATAAAAAAATTATTATAAAAAAACGATACCGATAATAAAAAAAAAACCATACCGATAATTTCCGATACTACATTTTAAAGCATTTATCGCCGATATTATCGGACATCTCTGTAAATAATTCAATGTATATACTCTGATGATGATTAACTTGTGTGATGACTGTATTATGCTGATAGTATATATTTATACCATGAATTGATTAACGTGGACCCCCGACTTAAACAAGTTGAAAAACTTATTCGGGTGTTACCATTTAGTGGTCAATTGTACGGAATATGTACTGTACTGTGCAAATCTAATAATAAAAGTCTAAATCAATCAATCAATCAATCAATCAATCAATCAATCAATCAATCAATCGGTCAAATATATATAACCCGCACCAACATCAGTCCAATCTAAGACTGTGATCATGAACTGATGAAGCCTCCTTGGATGAAGGCCGAAACGTCTTCTAAGGCAATCACTTGCGATCAATTCAATGCCTGGAGGATTCTAGGGCCGAGGGGACAATTCTATTGTCAAGAAAAGAAACCCTGTCTCAAACAATAGTGATAAAACTAGCCTAGTATTTGTGTTCGTTATGCTTCCTGACAAACTTTCCACACATGCGATGCTTGGTCAGTTGAAGAAGAGCAGGTATCTATTATCCATCTGAGAAGCAGCATCTACTCTGTGCCAGTGGTTACTGGCCATTGTTAGGTTGCACTGCACCATCTGCTGTGCACTCCACAACCATCTGTCGCACTAAGAAGAATAAAGTCACTATTTGCTACAATTAGTAGAATCATAAAAACATGGGATGATGCAGATGAAAGCAGCGAATGATCTGATGGGATTATATTGCTGCGCTCGGAATGTTGTGGCAGAACATGTGTAGTACGTTCTGGACAAACTTTGTAACAATAATTCAGGGGTATTGATTTAGTGGCCCTACCGTCACCTAAATGCCATCTTTCTGCACAATGTGACATTTTGTTCAATCTTCTGGAATGATAAACCAAGAAAAAGTCAATGGTTGTCTCTTAAAGGCCTACTGAAATGAATTTTTTTTTATTTAAACGGGGATAGCAGGGGCCGTACTTATCAAGCTTCTTAGAATTACTCCTAAGAAGTCTGCTAAGAGTTGACTTAAGAGTAAATAAATTCTTCGCTGAAAGCTGCACTTAAAAGTTAGTTATCAAGCGTCTTACTCACACTTTCAGCGAAGTGTAGGACTGAATCTTAAGTGTCACACTCAGAGCTGAATTACGACATTACTATGTGCCGTAAACGCAATTTTAGGTGACGTCATTTCTGTGTCCATAGAAATGACCAATCACGGAAGGGAATCCGTTGTCTAAGAATAAAGAAATATCTTGGAAATATTTAAGTGGACAATGGGAGTGTATATTTTGACAATAAACTACAAAATAATACAAAACAAACTAGTCCCCGCCGGCACTCACGCTACCGCTCCCTCTCTTCTCTCGCCCACACACTCACTGACGTCACTCACCTCACGGCCACACACACACGCTACTGTCATAACATTTTCTTTCCAATTCATTAATTAGGCAACTAATTTGAAACTGGTGTGGGTGGCTCTATATATACTAGCCCACTGCAGACACATGCAGAAATCAACAAGGAATCGAAAAGTATTAAATCTGTGACAAAAATAATATCCGCTCTGTCTAAACGATACCGTTTGATCAGCTGCTCGTCATCAAAAAAAACAAAAACATTGTTCCGTTCCCTGAACGTTGGCGCACGTCTCTCTCGCCTCAGTGCCATCCCCTGCTGGCAACTCCTAACCACTTAAGACACCTCTGAAGGTCTCTTAAATATCGTGGAGAGTAGGAGTGATTCTTAGACTTAAGAACGTTGATAAAAAGCTTTTATTCTTAAGTTTGAGAGTAGGACTAAATTTTGCAAATTCTCAGGACTTAAGTGTAAAATGGCACTATAAGAAGCTTGATAAGTACGGCCCCAGATCTATTCTATGTGTCATACTTGATCATTTCGCGATATTGCCATATTTTTGCTGAAAGGATTTAGTATAGAACAACGACGATAAAGATTGCAACTTTTGGTATCTGATAAAAAAAGGCTTGCCCCTACCGGAAGTAGCGTGACGTAGTCAATTGAACATATCCGCAAAGTTCCCTATTGTTTACAATGATGGCCGCATGAAGAGATTCGGACCGAGAAAGCGACGATTTCCCCATTAATTTGAGCGAGGATGAAAGATTTGTGGATGAGTAAAGTGCAAGTGAAGGACTAGTGGGGAGTGGAAGCGATTCAGATAGGGAAGATGCTGTGAGAGCCGGGTGGGACCTGATATTCAGCTGGGAATGACTACAACAGTAAATAAACACAAGACATATATATACTCTATTAGCCACAACACAACCAGACTTATATTTAATATGCCACAAATTAATCCCACAAAAAAACACCTAGGTGCTTGTTATGCTAGCTCCTAGCTACTAGCTCGAGCTAGTTATAGCTCGAGCGGGTAATATGGACGGGATCCCGTATATATAACCCGCCAATACAATTCAAACACCTGCACAACACACACACTCACTCAGCCCAAAGAACCGTTCACCTAACCCAAGGTTCATAAAGCTTATATATTTAACCAAAGTTACGTACATGACACGCACATACGGGCAAGCAATCAAATGTTTGGAAGCGCGCGGGTGGGACCTGATATTCAGCTGGGAATGACTACAATAGTAAATAAACACAAAACATATATATACTCTATTAGCCACAACACAACCAGGCTTATATTTAATATGCCACAAATTAATCCTGCTTGCTCCTACCTCCTAGCTACTAGCTACTAGCTCGAGCTAGTTATACCAAGCGATCAAATGTTTGGAAGCGTACTCACGGTATCGCGTCTGCGTCTGTTAACGAAGTCAAAGTCCTCCTGGTAAGAGTCTCTGTTGTCCGAGTTCTTCGATCTTGACTGCATCTTTCGGGAATGTAAACAATGAAACACCGACTGTGTTGTGTTGCTGACTTCCCTCGCAAAATACTCCCCTTCGCACCGACTTTCTTCTTTGCTTGCTCAGCTTCTTTCTCCATAATGCAATGAACAAATTGCAACAGATTCACCAACACAGATGTCCAGAATACTGTGGAATAATGAGATGAAAACAGCTATTTCGTATTGGCTTCAATGGGGAAGCCATACCTGTGTTCTACTGGCTATGTCACGCGCATACGTCATCCTCAAAGGCGTTTTCAACCGGAAGTTTAGCGGGAAATTTAAAATTGCACTTTAGAAGTTAACCCGGCCGTATTGGCATGTGTTGCAATGTTAAGATTTCATCATTGATATACAAACTATCAGACTGCGTGGTCGGTAGTAGTGGCTTTCAGTAGGCCTTTAAAGGAACAACAATCATAATTCATTTAACTTCATACAAGTTTGTTTATTTTTTTTTTTTAATTGAAAAATGTACATACAAACATATATTCTCAATGTACACAAAAACCAAGGCACTTTCAACAATTTGAAACATCCATCTCTGGAACGATCTCCCTCTCCATGTGAGACAGGCCACTTCTTTGGCTACTTTTAAGACTCTTCTTAAAACCCATTTTTTTTATTCACTGGCTTTTAACCCAGCATGAGACGTTAAACTGTTTTGAACTTTTTTAACTGTTTTGAACTTTTTAACTGCTTTTATATAACAAATTGTTCTTAAGATAATTAGGGACCGATGTCCCTTTGGGACAGAGTACCCTATTGCATTTCTAGCGTTTTATTATTATACCGCCGCCTCTTTGAGCTGTAATTTGACCCCCTTAATATGCTTCAAAACTCACCAAATTGGACACACACATCAGGACTGGTGAAAATTGCGATCTAATCAAAAAAACCAAACCCCAAAACTCAAAATTGCGCTCTAGCGCTCCCTAGAAAGAAAACACAGACAAAACTGCCTTTAACTCCCATTAGGAATGTCGTACAGACATGAAACAAAAACATCTATGTAGGTTTCACTTAGACCTATATTTCATACACTGACAACCCCCAGCAAAAATCAACAGGAAGTTTGCAATTCCCCCTTCAAAAAAAAAGTTGAGTAAAAACGGTCACCTTTTTTCAAACATTATCTCCTCTGAGCGCGTTTGTCGTGTCGGCTTCAAATTAGCACAGGAGAAAGATTGAACCCTTCTGAATAAAAGTTGATGAAAGAGTTTTAATTACTGCTCCGGTTTAGATTTTATGAGCCTTCAAAGTCGGTCCCGTCCATTGCTGCTTGCAGCTTTAATTTGTATTTGCTTTTTCAATGTGTATTTTACCTCTGTTTTAAATGTTATTTTTTAGTCTGTCCTTTGCCTGTATTTCTTTGTGGTGTCCAGCCCTTTGTTCTTCAACTGTGGTTGTTTTTAAAGGGCTTTATAAATAAAGTTGGTATGGTATCCATCAGGTTCAGCAAATACTGTCTTTTGCAAAACATGTACAGGAAAGAAAACTAAAGAAAATACAAATAGAATATACAAATAATAATCAAAAAATAGGGTAAGGTTACAAAATTCAAACAGACAAAAAAAAAAAGGCTCATCTAAATCACTTAAAATTTCTGCAATAGCGAAATCAATTTAAGGGCTTTTGTATTTTTTAAATAATTTTTCATCAATTTTAAATTATTAAGCCAATTTAAAAATGTAGGTTTTACTTTCATAAATCGACATTTATGTAGAACAAATTTTGCTTGGAGCATAATAACTTTGACAAACATTTCTATGTTACCATCATTTATAAATATGCCAAATTTGATCTATTCTAAACTTCATACAAGTACACAATACAATACTTTTTTCACCAAGTACCACCTGAGCAAAACCATGGCTTACCAAGTACCACTCTAATGTCCAACATTGAAATACAATAGCGTGGTAGGACTAAGTAGTCATTAAAAACAAGGCAGATGTTTTATTTAATCTTATTTAATAAGTTTGGCCCATGTAACATTACACGCAGTACAGTAACACTGTGTTTGAATATCGGAACATAAAACACTGTACTTTCATTTATTCTTTGGCGTACCACTAGGTGGAGCCCATTTAGACAACAAATATGTGCTGCATTTTTCAATATGGAACACATGCTTCAATTAATGCCACTATCTAATTAAGTCACCCAGTGAATTGTCTACAAAAGCAACAAAGCACGTAATTTTCTATATACATGTTACAGGTTATATATCTTTTATTATTGAATGTATCAAATGTGATGAATATTCAATGGACCACAATGGGAACACGCCTTATGGCTTTTTGTGCCATCCATTTGCCTTTTTAAAGCATTACATGGATTCAATTCTTTAAGATGTCAATAAACTTCTCAATCAATCAATTCTCAATAATAAACAAAAACAAACAAGGTCTCAAAACTGCTGTGGCTGTAGTCAACGCCTTGATGTGGTTTCTACAAATGAACCCCACAAGACGACAGTAGCTGAAATTGGAGTGTCATGAGTGGTCGGCGTCCAGCAAGCTTTATGCGTTATAAAATGTTGCTACTCTTTTGTTGTTTACTTTCCACTTTCTCATGCACACTTCCTTAACCTCTTAAGGCCCAAGCTGTTAGTTTACATGCTTTTTTTTAATTTCTCTTTTCTATTTGGGCTTATTGGACCCTAATGAGAATAAAAACTAAGAATCATCTTTTGATATGATGTACTTAGTCCATAAGTACACAAATGTGTACTTCATGTTGAGTGACATACTCATTCTTATTTTTACACTTTTTTTTTTCCAAATTCCATTGTATGTTATACTCTTCTGACACCACCAGATGGCAGTATAAGTGTCCACATAAGCGACCATAAGACCCCAATTCAGTAGTGTACACAATTTTGGAAATAAGAGCTAAAAGGTGCTGTCCACGCATGTGGCCACTAAGCCTTTAGAGTTAATTATGAAAGTTTAAAAAAATAAGTTATACACAGAGTAGTACTGGTACCAAAATTATGTAAAACTGTAATACTCACTTATTTTTCTGTTGTTTGATACTTTACTCTAGTTTTGGATGATACCACACATTTGGGTATCAGTCCGATACCAAGTAGTTACAGGATCATAAATTGGTCATATTCAAAGTCCTCATGTGTCCAGGGACGTATTTCCTGAGTTTATAAACATAATATGGATTTTTTAAAAAGGAAAAAAGATTTTGTGACAATAAAAAATATTGATGTAATCATAGAAGTATCGGCTAGATACGCTTTTGAACTTGGTATCCTTACAGTGGATGTTAGATGTAGATCCACCCATGACATTTGTTTACATTCAGGAGCGCTATCTTTTGTTAGCGGTGACGCCGGGGAGCTCTTGTATCCTCCTACGGTGTGTAGTGAAGCATGTTTAGCTATTCCTCGTCCTGCAGGGATGATACTTGTAAGAAACGTACTTTATTCGTCGCCGTGGAGGCGAGGATTAGTGATTTAGAAGTAGCTAAAACACCGCCGACTGCGGAGTGTAGGTACACAGAACATCAGAGGGTCAAATGTGCGAGAAAATGAGAGCAGACAGTGTTGACAAACAATGTTGCAACCTTGTGTGGGAACCGCAGGTGCAGAAACACAAAAGAAGAATCCCTGTGGGATGCAGAAACTGGCGGAGAAATTTTCCCTGCAACGTTCATATTGTTGTTACTCAGCCAGCGTTTGTGGGTCTGATGGACCCGTTGCATTGTGTGGCGTTTAATGCCTCACAATCAAACACTTTTATGTTAAAATACTGAACAGATGTGTATTGGGATAAGGTAAACATCTGGTCAGTGTTTTAACATAAAAGTGTTTGATTGTGAGGCATTAAAAGCCACACAATGCAACGGGTCCATCAGACCCACAAACGCTGGCTGAGTAACAACAATATGAACATTACACAAGGGTTAAAGCACCTCTTCCTGAGGGCGTTTCAGTGTTATAACTTCACCTTTATTGTTAGTTTTTAGGCCAAAATGCGTCCGTTCTCCCTTTTCTGTCTATACACTGTACCTGCTTGTAAGTACACTGTAAAAAAAATCCTATTTTTATGGTTAATTTACTCTAAATTTCTATTTTTTTTAAATAGTTTATAAAACTGTAGAATTGAAGACATTATCTGTAAATAAACAATCTGCCTGTTATTTTAAGTAATATGCCAGTAATGACAAACTATGTATATTTCTACTTTTTTTTTACAGAAAAATACCAAATTAATTATAAATAGCATTTTCTGTTTTCTTAAATTACTTTCAAATTCATGTAAAATGACAGTAATTATCTTTCATTAAATATGTAGCTTGTTATATACAAGTCTATGTCCATACTAACACTCTAATAAAGGTATTTTTCTGCAGAACTGTTTGCATCGTCACTTTATTAAAGGTGGTTGTTCTTAACAATTCAGAAAAAATCTGTAAAATAATGGTATTTTTCTGTGGAACTGCCAGCATTGTCACTTCATTAAAGGTGTTTGATCGTAATAATTTGGAAAAACTCTGTAGAATAAAGGTAACTGTTTGCATCGTCACTTTATTAAAGGTGGTTGATCTTAATAATTTAGTACAAATCTGTAAAATTACATTATTTTTCTGCAAAATGTTTCATGAACATTTCTGTAAGTATAATGTTTTGGTCATTATTTGGTTTACAATGTTTTACTTTAATTTTATGGTTTTCGTTTGGCAGCCGTAGCTGCCAGTAGATTACCTTTTTTTTTTTACAGATTTTTTTTTTTACAGTGTACTCTGTGATTGTGCGCTGCCGAACATGCTCCTCTGCTCGTAAAACATGCCGTGACGTGACGACGCTCAGTCATGCCCGTTAAAATAAATAAATAAATAAATAAAATAAAAAATGGGGACCGGTACTTTTCAAACAGAGTATAGTACCGTTGTTGATTCATTAGTACCGCGATACTATACTAGTACCAGTATACCGTACAACTCTAATACAAAGTCATGAATTTTCCCATTTCCTTTCCTTTCCATGCCTCCACTTAATGCCCCATCATCTACGTAGTTTAGTTAAATAAGCACCTCGGCTTTAATTATTTACATCATTTACCACAGTGGTCCCCAACCACAAGAAATAAAACAATATTTTTTATTTATTTATTTATTTTTATTTTTTATTTTTATTAAATCAACATAAAAACACAATATATACATTATATATCAATATAGATCAATACAGTCTGCAGGGATACAGTCTGTAAGCACACATGATTGAATTTCTTTATGGAAAAAAAAAAAGAAAAAAAAAGAAAAGAAAAGAAAAACCCAGTTCGTGGGACACATTGTCAAGCGTTGACTGGTCCGAAGCTACAAAAAGGTTGGGGACCACTGATGTACCACATTACATAATGTAGTATTTCAGCAATTTTACACTCCAAAAGATGCATACAAACAAAATACATTTGCTGCCTCGTTCTATTCAAAACACTTTGCACGCACCGAGGATTTACAAAGAAGAATAAACCTTTCACCGTCCATTCTCATGCTGAAGTATAAAATGGACTTTATAATCTGAGCAGCACCGGATGAACGTAAACACCATAAGCTTTGTTGCGAGTACAGCAGACGAATACACTAATGCGTGAACACGTGTAAAAATATATGTTGCGGTCTTGAAAGCACGCACATCATTTCCCACGTCTGCAAAATGATCATGCCCGGACAAGATGGTCCGTCTGCCAACTTGTGAGGCTTCAGGTTTAATACTCGTGGCGTTGGCAGATGGCAGGCCTAAAGATTACCCCACTGTCATCTAATCCCGCCTCATCTTGTAATGTACAGCCTCTGTCTGTGCACATCAAACATCAATGTAAATCACCATGTGTGCACGTAAACAAACCCGTGATGCAATATGAGCCGGTTGGTACTTTATTCGCGGAAATGCAGTCGATTCTAGTCTGACCTGACTTTAATACTAAATGAAGTCTACACTTGTTTTCTAGGCCCCCATACACAAGACTCCTAAAGGGCCTCTTATCCCCTAAACACACAAACACACTTGGTATGTTTATATGTACTAAAAACAAGCTATTGCATGACACTGGTTGCAACCAGCTTTGAAAAAAAAAAACACCTTAATTAGGATTTTGACTTTTGTGCACTCTTAGGGTCCATGACTTGTGTTCCTCATGTGATACGAATGTTCAGTTTGAAAGTTGGTGGTCTGAAATTTCGTCAGGAAGTATATTTTAAACAGAATGGCATTGTGGTTTTGATGACAACGATGTTAGAATGGGATAACTAAATTTCTACGGTATACCGGTACTAATAATATATATATATATATATATATATATATATATATATATATATATATGTATATATATATATATATATATATATATATATATATATATATATATATATATATATATATATATATATATATATATATATACATATATATATATATATATATATATATATATATATATATATATATATATATATATATACAGTATATATATATATACATATATATATATATATATATATATATATATATATATATATACATATATATATATATATATATATATATATATATACATATATATATATATACATATATATATATATATATATATATATATATATATATATATACATATATATATATATACAGTATATATATATATATATATATATATATATATATATATACATATATATATATATATATATATATATATATATATATATATATATATATACATATATATATATATATATATACATATATATATATATATATATATATATATATATATATATATATATATATATATATATATATATATATATATATATATATATATATATATATATATATATATATATATATATATATATATATATATACTACCGTTCAAAAGTTTGGGGTCACCCAAACAATTTGGTGGAATAGCCTTCATTTCTAAGAACAAGAATAGACTGTCGAGTTTCAGATGAAAGTTCTCTTTTTCTGGCCATTTTGAGCGTTTAATTGACCCCACAAATGTGATGCTCCAGAAACTCAATCTGCTCAAAGGAAGGTCAGTTTTGTAGCTTCTGTAACGAGCTAAACTGTTTTCAGATGTGTGAACATGATTGCACAAGGGTTTTCTAATCATCAATTAGCCTTCTGAGCCAATGAGCAAACACATTGTACCATTAGAACACTGGAGTGATAGTTGCTGGAAATGGGCCTCTATACACCTATGTAGATATTGCACCAAAAACCAGACATTTGCAGCTAGAATAGTCATTTACCACATTAGCAATGTATAGAGTGTATTTCTTTAAAGTTAAGACTAGTTTATAGTTATCTTCATTGAAAAGTACAGTGCTTTTCCTTCAAAAATAAGGACATTTAAATGTGACCCCAAACTTTTGAACGGTAGTGTATACATGTCAGGTTCAAACACTGATGACATCTACTAAACAAGACAAGAAGCAAGGAATTAAACACAGACAGAATTCAATTTAGCTCAATTGAGGCAAGGCAAGGCAAGGCAACTTTATTTGCATAACACTTTTCATACACAAGGCAGACTCAAAGTGCTTCACAGACAACAAAGTGAAAATGAAAGAAAATAAAAGCAAAATTAAAATGCAGACAATAAAAAATAAAAACAGTGCGGACGTTAAAAAAGTTAAAAGATTAAAAGATTTAGCTGAAAGCTAAGGTGAACAAAAAAGTTTTCAGTCTAGTTTTAAAAGTTGTCAGAGTTGGGGAAAGTCTGACATATTCAGGAAGTTTATTCCAGCTATTTGTTGCATAGTGACTGAATGATGCTTGAGGAGAAATGTCTGGGCTGTACTCTTGTACAGTCTCCACCACGCTCTGACGAAAGATTGTACGCCTCCTCTTTTATTTGGACTTTCCCTGATTACATGGCAACAGCTGTTTCTAAGGGAGGGGGGTCGTAAACAGCCGTCGCCTTTGATTAAAAAACAGTTCAAAGAAAAGGTTGTGAAACAGTTCAAAGAAAAGGTGCCTGGAGCTTGCGTCAGGTCCTGCTTCCTCTCCGCTTTGTAGCTCTCGGGTCAAGATAAAATTTTCCTGTGGATTACAATAGAAGAAAGAAACCGACGCCTTCATGTCGCTTCCCAACGCACACAGTGGAGTTTTACAAGCCTTCTGCTTGGTAGGATTAAAGACAGCTTTTGTCTGCTTGCCGGGAACTCATGGAAACACAAAGTTTTGTGATAACTTAGATACAATTATTCTGACAATATATATTAGGGTTGTACGGTATACCGGTACTAGTATAGTATCGTGGTACTAATGAATAAAAAACGGTACTATACTCTGTTAGAAAAGTCTATCTGTGTTGACCTGCGATGAGGTAGCGACTTGTCCAGGGTGTACCCCGCCTACCGCCCGAATGCAGCTAAGATAGGCTCCAGCACTCCCCACGACCCCGAAAGGGACAAGCAGTAGAAAATGGATGGATGGATGGGTTCCCAATTTTTTTATTTTTTTAACTTAGACAGACTTTGTTGATCCACAAGGGAAATTGTTCCTAACCTGACGACACGTCGTCACGTCATGACATTGCTGGGTTTACGAGCAGAGGAGCATGTTCGGCAGCGCACAATCACCGAGTACTTACAAACAGACACGGTGTGTAGACAGAAAAGGGAGAGCGGACGCATTTTGGCCTAAAAACTAAGGCTAAAGGTGAAGTTACAACACTGAAACGCCCTCAGGGAGAGGTGCTTTAAGACATGGCAAGCAGCGAACATCCATCCTCAGTGGCACACCCAAATCACAATTTATTACGTCTGATTTTACACCATTTATTTGAACACATTGTTGTCGCAATTCAAGAAATGATTTAAACCAATTTATACTTTGTTTTGATACATTAAATTGTTTTAATTTTGTCATCAAAACTCTGTGATTTACAGTGTCAGGTTCAAACACTGATGACATTTATTAAACAGACAAGAAGCAAGGAATCGGTCAGATCAGGCCTGGCCCTAACCAATCTGGCGCCCTAGGCAAGATTTTAGGTGGCGCCCCCCCACATCGGCAGTGAAGTGTATACAAGAAACCGAATAGCTTTGTCTTTGACCTTTTTTTTTACTTAAAGAAAGAAAATTAACATATTATATAAGAATGTTATGTTATGATTATCTTTAACCGAATCACAGCAGTGCTCAAATTAAAAAACAGCATCCCCTCTCATGTGATATAGCTTAATTAACATTAATGATGTGCACTTTAACAACTAGGCTTACAACTATACCTAATATATAAAGGGGTGGAAAAGTGACTATTACCTGCAGGGCAAACATTAGCTAACCAGAAGGCAATAACAATGTCAACAAAAAACACCTGCTTAAAAGATCTAATACAAATGTCCCTGAGGAATGTAAGGTGGGAGTACTGTAATTACCTAACGTTACATTATTATTTTCCATAACAATTTAGCCCCCTCCACAATATTAACCCGACGTTAAAACAGAACTAGCTATTTATTGATTAGCAATTGCCGAATCATGTAGCATTAGCTTAATGCTAAAAAGCCAGGTTACTATCACATTCTGTAACAGACAAATAATTTCATGTAGGCTAACGTTACCTACCTGCTACCTCTGTCTTTTTCTCGTTTCTCCTCTTCTTTTCTCTTTTTTCTTCCCTGGGCACCTGACAGTTTTGGCCGTTTTGACATCTTGTGTTGATTTTTTGACGTGGTGACGTCCAAAAAGAGTCATGATACGGGAAGGGAGGGGGGCGCACCGTGCGGGGCGAGGGGGGGTAATGTTGTAACAAATAATATTTCTATTAAATAGGCTTTACTTTGCATTTTAATTAACGTGGGATTATTGTTTTGTATTTAGAAACAATAGTACCAACTTTTATTTATTTTTATTTTTTTTCTCCAACATTTGTGGCACTGGCGTGGCGCCCCCTGATGGACGGCGCCCTTAGCATTTGCCTATACGGCCTATGCCACGGGCCGGCCCTGGGTCAGATGGCTGATAATTGAATGCATCTTGTTTGTTGACACGCATGTGTTACTTGAGAAAACGTGTTATGTTTGCGTCGCAATTTTTCTGGGCCCCTGGTCAAGGAGCGATGTTAAAACGGAGAAGGAGTTTGGCTCTCGCCCGCTTACATGTCTTTGGAACGCTGCATCGAAATGAACATGAAGAGACTAGAGCAAATAACAACACATGCCAGGGACATTTCAGATTATTGCAATCCAAAGTGTGCCAAATCACATTCAAAAGCATCTCAAAACATATTTTCTTTTTTTATTTCCTTTGGTGGTTGGAGCTATTACAGATGTGGAAACACTAAAGAAGAAGATTTGGGTGTAAGAAGTAGTTCACGCTGTCTGCCCGAGCACCTGTTGTCAAGATACCCAATTCAGTTTTTGCCATTTTTTTGGATTATTATTGATAATCTCCAGTGTGGTTTGCCAAGGGCAGAGGTTCGCTTTTAGTCCTGGTCCACTCTAATAAAAACTAGGTCACTCCTTTAATCTCCCCCCCCATGCAGAGTAGTGGACTGTAGGTCCACACAGTCTTTTCGTTTAACAGACCTGCCGAGTGGCTGCACAGTGACTATACACACGGAGTCATGACTCCAAGCAAATCCCAAAAGACATGACACGCTACTTGTGCAGCAAAATGTCATGGACTCAAATGATGCCGCCAGATGTCTTTGGGAGGCTTTTGTGGGAATATGTTCTGCATTGCACACATTAATAAGGCTGCATTTGGGCCAAGGAGGAGATAGAGTAAGGCAGGGGTCACCAACGCGGTGCCCGCGGGCACCAGGTAGCCCGTAAGGACCAGATGTTCTAAAAATAGCTCAAATAGCAGCACTTACCAGTGAGCCGCCTCTATTTTTTTTAATTGTATTTATTTACTAGCAAGCTGGTCTCGCTTTGCCCGACATTTTTAATTCTAAGAGAGACAAAACTCAAATAGAATTTGAAAATCCAAGAAAATATTTTAAAGACTTGGTCTTCACTTGTTTAAATAAATTCTTTTTTTTTTTTTACTTGGCTTCTTATAACTTTCAGAAAGACAATTTTAGAGAAAAAATACAACCTTAAAAATGATTTTAGGATTTTTAAACACATATACCTTTTTACCTTTTAAATTCCTTCCTCTTATTTCCTGACAATTTAAATCAATGTTCAAGTAATTTTTTTGTTTTTTATTGTAAAGAATAATAAATACATTTTAATTTAATTCTTCATTTTAGCTTCTGTTTTTTCAACAAAGAATATTTGTGAAATATTTCTTCAAACTTATCATGATTAAAATGCAAAGAAATTATTCTGGCAAATCTAGAAAATCTGTAGAATCAAATTTAAATCTTATTTCAAAGTCTTTTGAATTTCTTTTAAAATTTTTGTTCTGGAAAATCTAGAAGAAATAATGATTTGTCTTTGTTAGAAATATAGCTTGGTCCAATTTGTTATATATTCTAACAAAGTGCAGATTGGATTTTAACCTATTTAAAACATGTCATCAAAATTCTAAAATAAATCTTAATCAGGAAAAATTACTAATGATGTTCCATAAATTATTTTTTTAATTTTTTCAAAAAGATTCGAATTAGCTAGTTTTTCTCTTCTTTTTTTCGGTTGAATTTTGAATTTTAAAGAGTCGAAATTGAAGATAAACTATGTTTCAAAATTTAATTGTCATTTTTTTTTCGTGTTTTCTCCTCTTTTAAACCGTTCAATTAAGTGTAAATATCATTAATTATTAATAATAACATAGAGTTAAAGGTAAATTGAGCAAATTGGCTATTTCTGGCAATTTATTTAAGTGTGTATCAAACTGGTAGCCCTTCGCATTAATCAGTACCCAAGAAGTAGCTCTTGCTTTCAAAAAGGTTGGTGACCCCTGGAGTAAGGTATTAATGGCAAAAGTTGACACAAGTCATCAAACCAAATATTTATCATTTAAACAGTGCGTTTAAACGTACATGTCAACAACAACGATATTTGTATGTTTGTAATACAACGTTCAATCTTACTTTAAAATTTAAAAAAAATACATCTTCTAAATTAACGTTGAATGGATGGCCTTGCTTTATTTTACAATGCTTCCCTCTAGTGGCCAAACATGAGTCTCACCATGTCATTTCTAGTGAACACTGTCTTCTACTTCAATGCATCAAATCCAGTAGTAACCCCTGATAACTGTCACTTTTTTCTTTTTTGACACACAATTTAAATATCAAAAAATGGTTCATTAATTTCTTTTTCAAATGTTACAAATGTCAACACCAACACACACTGAAACTCATACATAAATGATGTAAGTGAGGGTTCTCTCTACTGCAATTTAACACTCTATAGTTTTTGTTTTCTGATAATACATAATGGATTATGATGTATGTAAATGAAAAATATTTTAAAATAAACATGCTTAAACTGTTATAAATGTCAATAAAAACATGTATTTATATATAAATGCAAAATATATAAAATATAAACAACATTCAAATTTTTAGAAATGTCAGTACAAACATATGTATTGAACATATACTGTATATTTTTATATATATATATATATATATATATATATATATATATATATATATATATATATATATATATATATATATATATATATATATATATACATATATATATATATATATATATATATATATATGTATATATATATATATATATATATATATATATATATATATGTATATATATATATATAAATGCAAAATATATAAAATGTAAACAACATTACATGTTTTAGAAATGTCAGTATAAACATATGTATTGAACATATACTGTATATTTCTTGAGATATATATATATATATATATATATATATATATATATATATATATATATATATATATATATATATATATATATATATATATATATATATATATATATACACTACCGTTCAAAAGTTTGGGGTCACATTGAAATGTCCTTATTTTTGAAGGAAAAGCACTGTACTTTTCAATGAAGATAACTTTAAACTAGTCTTAACTTTAAAGAAATACACTCTATACATTGCTAATGTGGTAAATGACTATTCTATCTGCAAATGTCTGCTTTTTGGTGGAATATCTACATAGGTGTGTAGAGGCCCATTTCCAGCAACTATCACTCCAGTGTTCTAATGGTACAATGTGTTAGCTCATTGGCTCAGAAGCCTAATTGATGATTAGAAAACCCTTGTGCAATCACGTTCACACATCTGAAAACAGTTTAGCTCGTTACAGAAGCTACAAAACTGACCTTCCTTTGAGCAGATTGAGTTTCTGGAGCATCACATTTGTGGGGTCAATTAAACGCTCAAAATGGCCAGAAAAAGAGAACTTTCATCTGAAACTCGACAGTCTATTCTTGTTCTTAGAAATGAAGGCTATTCCACAAAATTGTTTGGGTGACCCCAAACTTTTGAACGGTAGTGTATATATATATATATATATATATATATATATATATATATATATATATATATATATATATATATATATATATATGTGTGTGTGTGTGTGTGTGTGTGTGTGTGTGTGTGTGTGTGTGTGTGCTTGTGTGTGTTCATATTGACATATTATATACATACGTATATAAACACACACATATATACATACATATATATACACACACGTATATACACGCATGTATACACACACACATATATATATACACACACATGTATACATACATATATATACACACACACATATATACACACATGCACACACATATATAATATATAATCAAATATGAAACCACACAATAATATATATAAACATATGTCTGAAATGTCAGAAGTCTCAATATGAACATATACAGTACGACAATAAAATATATAACTGCAACATATATAAAAATAAACATACATTATTTTCATAACACATAACAGCGCTTTCCATCCATCCATTTTCTACCGCTTATTCCCTTCGGGGTTGCGGGGGGCGCTGGAGCCTATCTCAGCTACAATCGGGCGGAAGGCGGGGTACACCCTGGACAAGTCGCCACCTCATCGCAGGGCCAACACAGATAGACAGACAACATTCACACCCACATTCACACACTAGGGCCAATTTAAAAAGTAAAATTCATTATTGTTCTATTAATAATGATTAAAATATGTTTTATTATTATAGAATGATATTATCCTCAGATAATGTTAATCTCCAAATGATTGTTACTTCATTTTGTTGTAGGGGAGGAATAAATACAAATACAAATGTAAAATACAAATACAAATGTAAACAAATTGATTTTTAGGTAAACTATAATTTTTTGCTTTCTGATTAACTGTTATGGATTTTTTTTTTTCTCGTTTAGTCATATTGTTACATTTATTTTATGTTTGACATAATATTATGATGTTACTA
>NC_084739.1:11550244-11570244 GCF_033978785.1 Entelurus aequoreus | reverse complement strand
GTTATTTTCTCTTTTAACATGTTCTATCTACACTTCTGTTAAAATGTAATAATCACTTATTCTTCTGTTGTTTGGATGCTTTACATTAGTTTTGGATGATACCACAAATTTAGGTATCAATCCGATAACAAGTAGTTACAGGATCATACATTGGTCATATTCAAAGTCAGTATTCCCTGAGTTTATAAACATAATATATATTTAAAAAAACCAAAGGAAGATGTTGTGATGCCAAAAAATATCAACGTAATCATAGTAGTGTCGACTTGTTTCCTCTCGGGGTGATGGTCGGCTGGCAGCGCTTCATAGCAGCAGTCGCCCTCCAGGGCCCCAACTCCCCGCCCCTCTGTTGCGAGTTGTCATGATTAAATGTAACATGTTTATGTGTGCATTGCATGGAGGTTTTTCCCCACTCCAGACTAGGCCACCTTAGGAGCCCAGTCTAGATAGTATTTTTTTACTCATCTTCTTCCCCAGCGTTTTACCTTTTTCTTATCTTTTACGGGGCGCCTTTGGTGACCCACCAGTGTAACCCTGTACACTGTTTGTTTGTCTAATCTTGAACGGGTTTGTGCTGAAAACATAGTTTCGTTGTACTTGTGCATTGACAATAAAGTCCCATCATATCCTAGATACGCTACTGTACTTGGTATCATTACAGTGGCTGTCAGGTGTAAATCCACCCATGGCGTTTGTTTACCTTTCGACGCCGGTGAGCTGCGGTGTGTAGTGAAGCATGTTTAGCTATTCCTTGTCCTGCAGGGATGATACTTGTAAGAAATGTACTTTATTTGTTGCCATGGAGGCGAAGATTAGTGATTTAGAAGTAGCTAAAACACTGCTAGCTAGCTAGCTAGCCAAGTCTTAAAGCACCTCTTCCGGTGGGCGTTTCAGTTGAATAACTTCATCGTTTCAGTTTTATAACTTTATCGTTTGTTTTTAAGCAAAAATACGTCCGTTCTCCCTTTTCTGTCTACACACGGTGTCTGCTTGTAAGTACTCCGTGATTGTGATGACAACTTTTCAGAGGCGATACAGTACCAAATATGATTCATTAGTATCGCGGTACTATACTAATACCGGTATACCGTACAACCCTACAAAACATGTTGTATTCATCACAAATATACACATTTTGATCACGCAATTCATTTTGACCGTACCTGCTGCTTTACGCAGTGGCTGTCCGTGCGTTTCCCACCTAGGCCTTCAGGGATGTCCGACTTATACCATAATTGATGTCACCACATGACCATTGCTGGAGAAATACTATACAGGAACACATTTACCCACCATTGTATTGAATGACATCAACAGTGTACAAAAATGTTCCTGTATCAAACAGGTGTCAAACTCAACACTCGGGGGCCAGATCTGTATGTCATTTAATTACCGTATTTTTCGGACTATAAGTTGCTCCGGAGTATAAGTCGCACCGGCCGAAAATGCATAATAAAGAAGGAAAAAAACATATATAAGTCGCACTGGAATATAAGTCACATTTTTGGGGGAAATGTATTTGATAAAACCCAACACCAAGAATAGACATTTGAAAGGCAATTTAAAATAAATAAAGAATAGTGAACAACAGGCTGAATAAGTGTACGTTATATGAGGCATAAATAACCAACTGAGAACGTGCCTGGTATGTTAACGTAACATATTATGGTAAGAGTCATTCAAATAACTATAACATATAGAACATGCTATACGTTTACCAAACAATCTGTCACTCCTAATCGCTAAATCCCATGAAATCTTATACGTCCAGTCTCTTACGTGAATGAGCTAAATAATATAATTTGATATTTTACGGTAATGTGTTAATAATTTCACACATAAGTCGCTCCTGAGTATAAGTCGCACCCCCGGCCAAACTATGAAAAAAACTGCGACTTATAGTCCGAAAAATACGGTATTTAGATTGCCCACCGTGCCATTTTATCTGGACCCCCACTTTATTTAACGTGGCCCGCCACGCCATTTTATCTGCTCCGCCATTATATTTTAAGCCTGCCCACGTCATATAATGTCACCCACTCTGTCATTTTATCTGGTCCTTTCATGTGTTCATTTCTTTATCATGGCCGGTCACGTTATTTTATGTGGCCTGCCACACCATTTAACATCGGCCACGACATACCTGACTTACGATTTCAGAGCAAGTCATCCATCGACCTATTAGTAAAGAATATAAAAATAAAAAAACAGTACCCTATGCAAATGATTTATATACAGTACAGGCCAAAAGTTCGGACACACCTTCTCATTCAATGCACTTTCTTTATTTTCATTAGGGATGTCCCGATACAACTTTTTCACTTCCGATACGATACCGATATTGTAGCCTTGAGTATTGGCCGATACCGATATCAATACGATACGATATAGGCACGAATAATACAAATATTTATTCCTTATTTTGTTGTGTGGAATGTTAGAAAAGGCTTGATAAAGTGATGTTACTGTTACTGATGTTGTAGTGTTAAAACAGAAAACAATAGTCAGCTAGAGTAGGTATAGGAAAAACTGACCCATTTATTATTAACCAACTGGTTACATAAATTTTAACTAGGGATTATCGGCCGATAAATGCGTTAAAATGTAATATCGGAAATTATCGGTATCGTTTTTTTTATTATCTGTATCGTTTTTATTTTATTTTATTTTTTGTTTTTTTATTAAATCAACATAAAAAACACAAGATACACTTACAATTAGTGCACCAACCCAAAAAACCTCCCTCCCCCCATTTCTTTCTGTTATCAATATTCTGGTTCCTACATTATATATCAATATATATCAATACAGTCTGCAAGGGATACAGTCCGTAAGCACACATGATTGTGCGTGCTGCTGGTCCACTAATAGTACTAACCTTTAACAGTTAATTTTACTAATTTTCATTCATTACTAGTTTCTATGTAACTGTTTTTATATTGTTTTACTTTCTTTTTTATTCAAGAAAATGTTTTTAATTTAGTTATCTTATTTTATTATTTAAAAAAAAAAGTACCTTATCTTCACCATACATGGTTGTCCAAATTAGGCATAATAATGTGTTTATTCCACGACTGCATATATCGGTTGATATCGGTATAGGTAATTAAAGAGTTGGACAATATCGGAATATCGGATATCGGCAAAAAGCCATTATCGGACATCCCTAATTTTAACCTTAAACATAAGAGTATTACCTCAACAAATCCAATAAAAACAAAATGTTGTATTTAAAGTGCAAAATAACCTCTAATACCAACATAATTATACAATTGAATAGAATAAATTAAAAATAAATTAGAAGACCCTGAAAAATAACCTCAATAAATCCAATAAAAAAATTAAAAAAAAGTTTTAAAGTGCAAACAATTCAAGTTCACTTCAGTTATTTTTTTACTGTCAGCATATGTTGGAAACAACTGTGGGCAGGGACAAAAACAACAAAAACAACACAATATTGTCCACTGTCCAACTGCTCTAAGTTAAGAGTTCACAGCTCCAGTTTCACTGACTGACTGTGCCAAAAACAATGTAGTAATTACTCTTAGTCATCACTGAAGAATAGTGTAAACACAATAAACATACCGTATTTCCTTGAATTGCCGCCGGGAATATAGTATTCGCCTGCCTAGAATTACAGCCGGGTCAAACTCGTTTCGCAAAATAATTAGCGCATGCTTGGCACTTCCGCCGGGTCAAATATGAGTCATTAAATGACTCCCGCCTCCTGGTGGTAGAGGGCGCTAGTGATCCTTCTTGCGACTACTGGTACTGCAGAAGACCGGTGCTGCAGAAGAAGACAACAAGCAGCAAGCATGAGCAGCGAACGTTTGCTTGCACTTTTAACATGGAGTATTACATATCTAAAATAAAACAGTTTTCTAAACTGGACTTTCAATCGAAGCAGGAGGTAATAATTAAAGGAATATCTCCATCGAGACAGAGAGACTTTTAAAACTGAAGAAAGATAAGGAAGACTGCTTTTGATCAGAAGCAGCTGCACATGGACTCATTTATAGGTAAAGGTAAGACCATAATAATGTTTTTTTTTTATTAAATGTGCTTTTCATGATAAGGTAAGCGCCGGAGTGAGAAGAGGTTTTAAAATAATTAGCGCATGCTTGCCCATTCCGCATGCTTTTGGTAAGCGCAGGAGTGAGAAGAGGTTTTAAATTAATTAGCGCCCCGGCGGCTATTCAAGGAAATACGGTATCACTCTAATAACAAGAGCATAAAACAAATAATAATCAGTTAGTGCTGACTACCCTTACTACTCCTCCTCCTCCTTCTCCACTTTCTGCAGTCCGAGCATAATGTGGAGATTTTTTTTAAGAAGATAAGCATTTCGGCATGCTGTGCTGTCAAACTGGGCTATCTTTTCTGTTATGGCCATTGCCTTTTTGCTGTCCCGTGGTAGTTTGTCACGTCTTGCAAAGCTTTCGGCCAGCGTGGGTTGCTGAAGCGAGCCAGAGGTTTGTTACTTCGCCTTGCTGCTCTCGCGAAAATCCTCATATTGTGTTGTTTTTTCAAATGTGCGATGAGGTCGCTTGTATTGAACCTTCCCGGTTCTGTCCCTCCACGGGACACTTGCGCCTGACAAATGTTGCATTTAGCGGCAACGTCTTTGTCCGAGTTTAGGTTAAAATACTTCCACATCACTACACTTTGCTGCAAGCACACGCGTTGTCGTTGTGATCCCGAGGGCTGTGCATGCTGGATCAGAGACGCTCTTCTTCCGCGGCCACCACCAACGTTAATTAAGGGGCATTGCCGCCACCTACTGTGTTGGAGTGTGATCAAACCAGAGTCACCTATTATAGACGTGCTGCAGCGGTAAATGGACAGCTTATATCGGAGCGCTTATATCTGAGTTTTTAGATTCAGTCCGATAAAATCCGATATTTACTTTTTTGGCTAATATCGGACTGATTTCCAATATCAATATCGGATCGGGACATCCCTACTGTAAGTCAGCACTTGGTCTGCCGAGAAAGCGCTTTACAGTGAACACTCCTTATCCATTCAGTCACAAAAAAGGTGGTACAGATGTAGCCACGGCTGGAGTAGACTAACGCCACCCAACATTACACTGGAGTGTAAATGTGGATGTTGTGAAATGTTGAATGGGTGTCACTGGAGAAAAGGTGGGAGAACTGTCTTGCCCAAGGACACAACAGCAGTGGAAGTGGGCTGGAACCACTAACCCTACTGTTTCCTGCTCTATCTACTGAGCCACAGTTTCTTCATTGTCTTAAGTTTGCAGCCATCTAGGATTCACTTCCACTTTATATCCGTTCAACTTCTCAATGAAGAGCCTCGACTTTAACAGCTTTTGCACGCGGTAATTGCAACCTTGCAGGGCACCAATACACGGAATTGTGTCTTTTATCATATCTTTTTGGGGGGTTACTATGTGCTGTGTCCTTGGTTGTTATGACAACTGCCATTGGAATGCACCGGCTTTGCCTCTCAGCTTTTACTTCAATTGCTGCCCTGGAGTGAGACAATGAGCCATTGTCATCAAGGCTCAGTGCTACCTAAAGAAATTAATTCACAAGCCTCTCCAAACCACCACACCCCACCATTAAGATGTTATCCGTCGGTCCATTAGTGTGCTGCATTGACGACTCTTTGTCATGCACTGATTACTTTTGTATTCACATGACCAGCAGTACCCAAATATTCCCTGTGAAAC
This sequence comes from Entelurus aequoreus, assembly GCF_033978785.1. Lineage (NCBI taxonomy): Eukaryota > Metazoa > Chordata > Actinopteri > Syngnathiformes > Syngnathidae > Entelurus > Entelurus aequoreus. Next base: position 11,564,549 of record NC_084739.1, on the reverse strand, counting down.
CTATTTGGATCACATACATGTTTTGTTCACGCTACTGGGTAGGAAACTGATAAACAGTACTGAACGGGTTGTGTTTTGCAGGAGGAGTTGAGACGGCACAGACACAAGGGGGCAGTAAAGCTCTATGATTTATTATACATACACTATATTGCCAAAAGTATTTGGCCACCCATCCAAATGATGAGAATCAGGTGTTCTAATCACTTCGCCCGGTGTATAAAATCAAGCACTTAGACATGGAGACTGTTTTTACAAACATTTGTGAAAGAATGGGCCGCTTTCAGTGATTTCCAGCGTGGAACTGTCATAGGATGCCACCTGTGCAACAAATCCAGTCGTGAAATTTCCTCGCCCCTATATTCCAAAGTCAACTTTATTGTAAGAAAAGTGAAGACTTTGGGAACAACAGCAAGTCAGCCAGTGGTAGGCCACGTAAACTGACAGAGAGGGGTCAGCGGATGCTGAAGCGTATAGTGCAAAGACTTTCTGCACAGTCAGTTGCAACAGCAGCAACATTTTGCAAAAAAAGTTGTCACAGGGGCATTTTTACCACTGTGTTACATAGCCTTTCCTTTTAACAACACTCAGTAAACGTTTGGGAACTGAGGAGACCAATTTTTAAAGCTTTTTAGGTGGAATTCTTTCCCATTCTTGCTTGATGTACAGCGTTCAACAGTCCGGGGTCACCATTGTCATATTTTACGCTTCATAATGCGCCACACATTTTCAATGGGAGACAGGTCTGGACTACAGGCAGGCCAGTCTAGTACCCGCACTATTTTGCTACGAAGCCACACTGTTGTAACACTTGGCTTGACATTGTCTTGCTGAAATAAGCAGGGGCGTCTATGATAACGTTGCTTGGATGGCAACATATGTTGCTCCAAAACCTGTATGTACCTTTCAGCATTAATGGTACCTTCACAGATGTGTAAGTTACCCATTCCTTGGGCACTAATACACCCCCATACCATCACAGATGCTGGCTTTTGAACTTTGCGCCTATAACAATCCGGATGGTTCTTTTCCTCTTTGTTCCGGAGGACACGACGTCCACAGTTTCCAAAAACAATTTGAAATGTGGACTCGACAGACCACAGAACACTTTTCCACTTTGCATCAGTCCATCGTAGATGATCTCGGGCCCAGCGGAGCCTGCGGCGTTTCTGGGTGTTGTTGATAAATGGCTTTCGCTTTGCATAGTAGAGTTTTAACTTGCACTTACATGATGTAGCGATGAAATGTAGTTACTGGCAGTGGTTTTCTGAAGTGTTCCTTAGCCCATGTGGTGATATCCTTTACACACTGATGTCGCTTTTTGAGCTGTACATCAAGCAAGAATGGGAAAAAATTCCACCTGAAAAACAAAAAAAAATGGTCTCCTCAGTTCCCAAACGTTTACTGAGTGTCGTTAAAAGGAAAGGCCATGCAACACAGTGGTAAAAATGCCCCTGTGCCAACTTTTTTTGCAATGCGTTGCTGCCATCAAAATCCAAGTTAACGATTATTTGCAAAAGTTTGAACATTAAATATCTTGTCTTTGCAGTCTATTCAATTGAATATAAGTTGAAAAGGATTTGCAAATCATTGTATTCTGTTTTTATTTACGGTTTACACAACGTGCCAACTTCACTGGTTTTGGGTTTTGTACATATATCTGTCAAGACTTGGTCTATGGCGTGATTTGTTCTCCCGTGGTGCAAATGATGTGGACCGGACGTGGCTTGGAGGTGAGTACATAATTTAATATAATGACAATAAAAAGGAATAAACAAAAGGCGCTCACAGCGGAGGTAAAAAACTTGACTTTGAAAACAAAAGGCGCGCTCAAAGGCGGAAGTACAAAACTAGACTATGAAACAAAAGACATGCACGTGGGCACAAAACTATGAACAGTAAACAAAAACTTACTTGGCATAGAACATGGCATGAAGACGCGTGATCAGAAAGTGGGCAGAGCATAAATGTGCGGTGAAGGTGAATGTGATGTCGCCAGGACGAACAACAGAAACACAATGGACTTAAATACCACAGACATGATTAACAGGTGCGTGACTCAAAACGTGAAACAGGTGCGTGCATGACAGGTGAAAACTAATGGGTGACCATGGAAACCAAACAAAACAAGGAAGTGAAACGAAAAGAGTCCAAAAAACAAACACATGGCCAAAACAAAAACATGAACAGACATGACAATATCAGCTTTACGTAATTGGATTCTTATTTGTGAATGTATTCAAAACACTTACTTGTCTTAAATAGGTCATTTTAGTTTATTTTCAAAGTGACTATTTTGCTGAGACAAAATGTTAAAAATAATGATGACACTTTTTCTATAGGTTACATTGCAGTATTTGTTTATTCGTCACATGCGTCCATTGGTATGGCTACAAAAAAGCATCATGTGTTCATGCGACATAACATTAATTTAACGGAAGAGTTACTGTGTCTATCAGTGTCGGTCGATTTTGGTATGGGAAATAAAGTGTCAATATCGAGCATATCCAATTTAAAAAATAGCTCATGCACAGTTTACTAATACAGGTATAGACTAGATTATTGGTATGTTTCTTGAACATTACAATAACCTAGGTTGAGGCGGGTTTCTTTCGACATCTTGCAACACAATCACCTCATTTAAACACACATCCACATTTTCTCCAGTCGGAGTTGAAATCACACAGATGACTTGACCGCGCCATGTGTATGTGTTCCACTCTAAGCTGAAAAACATCCCTGTTTGCATTACCTCCCCCCCCTTCGCTCATCCATCTAAATGGTCTTTTTCTAGGGTTTGCAGAAGCAAGGCAAACTTGATACAAACGCTGCTTGGTGTAAAACACGGTTAAACATTCCAGAGGTTTTGCATCAGGCCAACTGCGGAAGGATCAGCATCAATAAAGTCTTTATTTCATTTTTGCTCTTTGACATGTCGTCACTAATTTAGTTTTCGAAACAAACATCTTTACAACCATCATATGTGTGGAGCAAGAAGCCTCTAAAGTTGTACGATTTGGAGTTTAACCAACATTATTCAAGATTCAAGATTCAAGATGCTTTATTATTGTCCATTCTTTAACATAAGAACGGAAATTTCATTTTCGGCACAGTCCCACTAAGAGCAGACATACGTTACAAGGGGACAAGACAGGACCGCCAACGGATCAGCCACTTACAGCGCTCCTTAAAAAAGGTGGGAAAAAGGTGACATTGGGAAAGGGGGAAGAGTAAAAAAAAGTATCAGTCTAAGGCTGGACCCCCGGGAGGGGTCCAGACTGAGTCCAAGGAAAAAACCTCACATAGCATAGCACACATAAACATGATACATGTAATCACAACAACTCGCAACAGAGGGGGGGGGGGGGGGGGGGGGGCATTTGGGGACCTGGAGGCCGGCTGCCGCTATAAAGCGCTACTCAGCTGTCCACAACCCTGAAGAGGAATTAAGCAGTGGTGAAGGCGTTGATTGGGGCAGGGGCGGGTGCGTGCATGTATGCCCAATTAACTTGGGTGAGATGTTGAAATGTTTTTGTGGACTGGGGCCGATCTCAAAGTTCAACACCAGGTGTTATTGAAAAAAAGGAAGGTCAAAAGCGTCCATCGTTGAGGAGTCCTCGGGGGAGTTTTTCAGAACAGCCTATTCCTAGCGTCAAGGCCATTCGAGGGAGTCAAATCGTAGATTAAGATGTTGTTTTCTTCGAGCAGTCAAAACAATGACATTCCTGCTCTGTGTCCGTGCTGGCTCTCTCAAATTCAATTTATTTCTTCCTTCTCAAAGCTTCTCCATGATGAGATCCATTTTGCGATTCAAATCAGAAATCGCCACAGTCTGTGTTCCCACAGCCAGTGTTCCCACAGCCAGACCCAATCCTTCCATTGCGACGAACAGCCGTTGGGCTCCTTGAGTGGCTGTCATCGTCTTCCGAATTTGACGATACACCTATTTGGGAATTATACCTGGAAAGTTAAATCACATTTGGAGTTCAAACCATCATCATGAGTGTTCGATCAAGTCACAATAATTCCTAAAGCTAAAGAAAGTTGTAAATAACTCAACAATGAAAAAAATCCCACCTGGGATTGGTATATGTTACATTTTAACGGCTACTAGTACCAAATCTGTACTAACTGCACCGTTGCTTAATCGGTGCCAGAATACTTCAAAGAAGCCATATGTAATACGCAGATACACAGCCAAATCCTGCTCGATCGACCGGGCTACTCCAAGGAACTTTAAACTTCCACTGCCTCTTACTAGGGGTTGAAGTGCTGGGACCATAATAGCTGAATAGAAAAGTGTTTTGTCAATAACAAATCTCTAACCAACACATTTTACACAGAAATGAGGCTATTTTCAGGAAAAAGTACGTCATGTCACCGATTCTGTTCATAACTTTTATGGACAGAATTTCTATACACAGTCAGGGCGTTGAGGGGATCCGGTTTGGTGGCTCCAGGATTAGGTCTCTGCTTTTTGCAGATGATGTGGTCCTGATGGCTTCATCTGGCCAGGATCTTCAGCTCTCACTGGATCGGTTCGCAGCCGAGTGTGAAGCGACTGGGATGAGAATCAGGCACCTCCAAGTCCGAGTCCATGGTTCTAGCCCGGAAAAAGGTGGAGTGCCATCTCCGGGTTGGGGAGGAGACCCTGCCCCAAGTGGAGGAGTTCAAGTACCTCGGAGTCTCGTTCACGAGTGAGGGAAGAGTGGATCGTGAGATCGGTGCGGCGTCTTCAGTAATGCGGACGCTGTATCGATCCGTTGTGGTGAAGAAGGAGCTGAGCCGGAAGGCAAAGCTCTCAATTTACCGGTCGATCTACGTTCCCATCCTCACCTATGGTCATGAGCTTTGGGTTATGACCGAAAGGACAAGATAACGGGTACAAGCGGCCGAAATGAGTTTCCTCCGCCGGGTGTCGGGGCTCTCCCTTAGAGATAGGGTGAGAAGCTCTGCCATCCGGGAGGAGCTCAAAGTAAAGCTGCTACTCCTCCACATCGAGAGGAGCCAGATGAGGGGGTTCGGGAATCTGGTCAGGATGCCACCCGAACGCCTCCCTATGGAGGTGTTTAGGGCGCGTCCGACCGGTAAGAAGCCACGGGGAAGACCCAGGACACGTTGGGAAGACTATGTCTCCCGGCTGGCCTGGGAACGCCTCGGGATCCCTCGGAAAGAGCTAGACGAAGTGGCTGGGGAGAGGGAAGTCTGGGCTTTCTTGCTTAGGCTGCTGCCCTCGCTACCCGACCTCGGATAAGCGGAAGAAGATGGAACGATGGATGGAAGTACGTCATGTCTGCGTACAATATCGCAACAAATGGCAATCATATGGCTATTGTCAGTACTATCAGAAAACAAAGACTAAAACAAACTACAACCAACGCTAGCAATGCTTATACAAGCTTAGCAGCCTAATGTACACCCAAAACTAAAGAAGATACATTTTACCAAGGTATGCCTATAGGCTACACGAATGAGGAATAATTTTATCATGTGATTTGGCTGTCTCCATATGTTTCACACTGCCATGATTACAGCCGTGGTAATGTTAGAACCCATTTCCTCAGCGTATCAGTATATTGAGAACAAAATAGGCACTGAAACTACCCATTTCCACACAGGTTTTATTTGTCGAAAATATATTTTGCCCTGTCAGTTGGATTACACATCGACATACAGGCTAACGGGCATATATTTGCCCTATTAGCTTATATGTCATTGTGTCATGGCTAGCATGCTAAGTATTACACTAGGACCTAAGCACCATCACACTAAGCATTCGTTGCACGAACATACTAGACTGTATTGGACTATATAGTTTACATATGAAATGTCCATTTCCATTTATTACAAGTAATAAGAACACGTAAATCCCTGACATACCTATCAAGGCGGAAATTAGCAAATTTGGCGTCAGATGAAAACCTCTTCTCCGCCTTCAATCGTCTCCATCTTTCAAAGGAATACCCGATACAAATCCTCGTTTTGTTCCTGGCTTTGTCATGATTTAGTGGAGAATCGTAACAACGCCTTTTATATTTACTAAGGTCTGACATGTTTAGTAACTTTACCAGTGGCAGTAGCTCGACAAAGATGGCGGTGCGTAATTGGCAAGCTGGATGTGACAGACTTTCTAATTGGTCAAACGGTAGAGGGCGGAACATTGAAATGAAAACAATAACAGGATTTCGGGGCTGTGAATCTAATTTAAAAATGAGCATATCCCAGCTGATCTACTGTTATCAGTTATAAAGGTATTCGAAAAGAGCATGATTTATTAATGCCTTTTGACATATCAGGGCCATTTAATGATGACTTGAATTCTTACATATGGCTCCTTAGGAAATGGAAACCCGGGAAAAAATTTTTTCAGTCATAATATTTTTTTTACCAATCAAATATGCTAAAATCTTTTAAAATTATTGTTTGTATGTTACAGGTGCAGTTGGATATATAGGAAACTTGCATTTCTAGGGTTTAGATATGTTGAACATTTATACTCACATGTGAAGTATTTTTGAATAATACACAGAAAAAGGGTTAAAAATAGACTTAACACTGTAAGTTGCTAGTACATTGTTTTGATATAATAGAACGGTTAATGATCTCAAGTGGGTAGGTCTGAGGCAAGAAACTCCACGGCTGAAAATGAGTCCCAGTCTGGCCGTGATGTGTCTGTGAAAGAGTGTTTGTGTCCATTTTGTGTTGAGCGCTTGAAAAAAAATAGGCATAATGTTTGGCAAGCAAACATTTGCATAAAGCAAACAAAGTGTCCAAATGTTGATAGTTTTAAAAACTTGAAAATGATCTGTCTCAGGTAGCCTAAACATGTTAAAGATAAAAACAACTTTTGTTCATTTGTGATTAATCGTGGTTACCGTATTTCCTTGAATAGCCGCAGGGGCGTTAATTAATTTAAAACCTCCTGTCACACCTGCGTTTACCGGAAACCGGCGGGATGGCCGTGCATGCGGTAATTATTTTAAAACCTCTTCTCACTCCGGCGTTTACCAAAAGGAATCCATAAAATTTAGGCGTGCGCTTTGAGTGTGATGTAAGCATACCATCATGAAAAGCACATTTAATTAAAAAAACGTTATTATGGTCTTACCTGTACTTATAAATGGAGTCCATTTGCAGCTCCTTCTGACCAAAAGCATCGATAACTTGTTTATAGAAGTCTTCCTTATTTTCTTTCTTCAGTTTTAAAAGTCTCTGTTTCGATGGAGATATTCCTTTAATTATTACATCCAGCTTCGATTGAAAGTCCAGTTTAGAAAACTGTTTTATTTTAGATACCGGTATGAAATCCTTGTTAAAAGAAAAAAAAATCTCTTGCTGCGTGTGTTCACTTCTTCTGCAGTACCGGAAGTCGCAAGAAGGATCACTAGCGCGGCAGCGCCCTCTACCACCAGGAGGCGGGAGTCATTTAATGACTTATACAGTATTTCACACACGCAGCTACGGTATATTAATAAAACATAGCTGCTTACTGTTCTCTTTAGCATACTGTACCGGTATTCAATAGCTTGGACCTTAAATCCTACTGAAAAGCTCTTTATCTTTTTTCCTTTGTGCGATTGTAAACTACTGAAAGCAGCTTCCTTTTTTTTTTCTTTTTTTTTTTTTTTTAAAGTTTTATTTATACATTTCAACATTTCAACAATCAAATAAGTACAAAAGTAGTACAAAACAGTACAAAAAGAATACAAAGCAGCGCCAGGGGGTTATAAATTCAAAGTAACTAAAATAGAATGCAAAAAAACATATATATAATATAAACAAAGTGCAAAGCCATAGGCTCACTCAATCTGAAAGCAGCTTCCTCCATTTTGAAAATGAGGACAGATGCGTCACTCGTGACGTAACGAATTTGACCCGGTGGAAGTTCTAGCCATATGTTAAATATTTTGCGAAACGAGTTTGACCCGGCGAAAATTATAGACATGCGATAATAAAATTAATATTTTGCGAAACGAATTTGATCCAGCTTCAATAATAAACCGGCGATAAGGCCAAGCATGCGTTAATTATTTTGAAAAACGAGTTTGACCCGGCAGTAATTCTAGACGTGCGAATACTATATTCCCTGCGCCAATTCAAGGAAATACGGTAATTACAAGTTAATCGCGATTTTAAATATTTTAAACATTTGACAGCCCTGAGATTGACAACATTTTTAGTAATGAATACAACATATGTTAGAATAGGTGGATATATTAAAATAATGACAAGTAAAGCAAAAACATGGCGAATACATATATAAATACTCGAGTCAACACAATTAATGATTAATTTTTGTGTATAAATCAAACAAAGACCTATTGGTGATGCTCAATGAATAAAATGTATTGCCTATCACTTGTGAATTTTGCATAATCTATGTTATTATTGCAGCGTTACTGTATTTTTCAAACTATAAGGCGCACATAAAATATTTTAATTTATTCAAAAATCGACAGTGCGCCTTATAACCCGGTGGTCCTAATGTACGGCATAATTCTGGTTGTGCTTACCGACCTCGAAGCTATTTTATTTGGTACATTGTGTAAGTGTGACCAGTAGATTGCATTCACACATAAGATATACGTGTAAACTGCAAGATGACGCCAGTAAACAACACCAGAACTTTAAATGTTCCATTGAGAATCTAGAACATTACACACGGCGCTCAAAAATCTGTCAAAATGTTTTTAGTACGACTTTGGTAAGCTATGAAGCCACACCGCTTGATGGATTGTCGGTGCATTAAACATACGAGTATTACTATGGTGCGTGTATAAGGACCGCATCTGGCGTTTTGTTTCGCAATATTATGCAAAAACCCACTTTTCTTACCTTCTGGTACCTGCTGATGTGTATTTGGGATCTGCATAGGTACTGAAAATTTGAGCGCGTCCGCCATTGCAGTCCGTACCGACGCCGTAGTCGATAAGCTTCTTCTTTTTCTCTATCTTCTTATGTGGCATTCATCAGTAGACTAGCTATGAAAGCGCTAAAACAAACCGGTGTAGTGAGTTTACATTATCCACCCAAGGAACTTTCGTTATTATGGTGTTTCCGGTCGGACAGTTTTTCGCGGGACACATTTCCCGCGTTGATGTTGCACCAGTGAGCCACGGATGAGGAGATGCTGCTGATTTAGGTAAAGTCTGAATGTTATTAAAACAGTTAGCGCCATCTTTTGACACTTCTTCCACTCCGGTCCTTGCACGCTACACCGCTACAACAAAGATGACGGGGAGAAGACGCTGTCGAAGGTGAGCCACATAGGTAAGACCGCCCACAAAACGGCGCATCCTGAAAAAACGCTCAGAAAGCTACTTGAAGATGATCTGTAAAACATAATCTATGCAACATTTTGACCAAAGAACCACCATCACATGTTATGTGGACCACAAGATAGTGTTTTACATTTATGAAAAAAATCATAATATGACCCCTTTAATGCGCCTTAAAATAAACCCTGAATAGACCCCCTCATCGGCAGTGGGCCTTTTAATCCGGTGCACCCTATGGTCACAAAAATACGGTATACAATATTACTGCACGTATTTACATCGTCACACACAGTTTAACATGTCCAAAAAGGAGTAGGAAGAAGCAGAACTTTTCTATCTATCCATCCATCTCATAATGATGAATAAATCCACATAAATAAAAAGTTATCAAGGAGTTGTAATCGAAATGAACAAATGCATATATACCTGATTTATTATTAAGGTTCAAAATTCTTCCCTGTACCCCTTTAATGCGCCTTATAATCCAGTGCACCTTTTGCATGAAAATAGACCTGAATAAATCCGCTCATCTGCAATGCGCCTTTTAATCGGGGCGGTATAGCTCGGTTGGTAGAGTGGCCGTGCCAGCAACTTGAGGGTTCCAGGTCCGATCCCCGCTTCCGCCATCCTAGTTGCTGCCGTCGTGTCCTTGGGCAAGACACTTTACCCACCTGCTCCCAGTGTAAATGTAACTTAGATATTGGGTTTCACTATGTAAAGCGCTATGAGTCACTAGAGAAAAAGCGCTATATAAATATAATTCACTTCACTAATCTGGTCCGAAAAATACCGAAATTGAATATCCTTGCCGTATAGCAGGGGTGTCCAAACTTTTTCCACTGAGGGCCGCATTCTGAAAAATCAAAGCAAGCGGGGGCCATTTTGATATTTTTTATTTTAAAAACCAATACAATATATTTATAAAAAATATACATTTAGGCCTCCACTCAGGCTTGATCCCGGGGACCCCAAAGGGTTTTGGTCAAAAAATTATTAAAAATGTGTCATTATTCAGTAGTATTATTTTTTATTATTATTCAAGTTTTAAATCTCTAGATCAACATTAGGTCTATCTGTCAATATAACGGTTTTAAAGATTTAAGTTGTATGCTCTTGTTGTCAAAGAAAACCCTGTTTTTTATGGAAAAAAATACAAAATATGCAATATTTTCACACAATAAAATTTTTAAGTGGAATATTTGAGATTATATAATAATTGGAGCCTTAAAAAGGTCAATAACTCATAACAACATTGATTTTAATTCATTATTATTTTTTGAGCAAAGACACTTAAAAACCAATCACACTAAAATTATTGGGGATCTAAATAATTATAGTGTTAAAAAATAAATTCTATTTTTTTTTTTTTTTTACTGTTTACTTTTAACACAATAATCTCGAGATCAACTTCAGATCTATCCGTCAATTATACGTTTTATTGTTGTTTATGTTTTTCGTTTGTTCGTTTTAGGCCCTTCTTTATATAAAACAGCTCAGTTTTTTATATGGCAAACACAAAATATGCAACATTTTCCCCAAGAATATCTCAGATGTGACGTAATTGGAGCCTTGAATAGGTCAATAATTCATAATGACATTGAATTTGATTCATTATTATTTTTTAAAGAAAGAAACAGCCTGCATGGCACAGCTTTGTGTTATTAGAGTAAACATTGCAACATTTTCTTGTTACATTTCACCTGTTTGCTCTTTTATACCACTTATCATGCTTTTAATTTTTTTCATTCGTATTTTTGAAATGTGCCGTGGGGCCGTTAAAAAATGACCTGCGGGCCACAAATGGCCCCCGGGCCGCACTTTGGACACCCCTGCCGTATAGCAACCCACGTTGTCTTTTCGGTAACGGATTAACCACATGCATTAACACAATAACATCGAAAGCCCTATTTTTAATCTACGCCCCTCCAAAAAACTGGATGTTCACCTTGCTGTCATTCATACTGCCTCTCTTGAATATTAGTGAAGTAGTGAAGTATATTTTTTTATATAGCGCTTTTTCTCTAGTGACTCAAAGCGCTTTACACAGTGAAACCCAATATCTAAGATACATTTAAACCAGTGTGGGTGGCACTGGGAGCAGGTGAGTAAAGTGTCTTGCCCAAGGACACAACGGCAGTGACTAGGATGGCGGAAGCGGGGATCGAACCTGCAACCCTCAAGTTGCTGGCACGGCCACTCTACCAACCGAGCTATACCGCCCCGTATTCCTGTTAGAATAATTATATATGTTATCACACAACTCTTATGCTTAAAGGCACATAACTTGTTATCTTCCACTGCAAGTTAGGAGTTGCCTCGCCGCAGCTGTTTGTATTTTTCAGCCTGCTAACAGCCAAGGACCGACCTCAAGTACCTCAACGAAGATAAGACAACATCGGGCAGATAAAGCAGAGAACAGGGCGCAATCACGAGGCTCAGCACATTTCCATTCTGAATAATCACGTATTGTGTCAACTGGGGCCGCTTGCATAATATGTGACCCCTCCCTTTAGAACAGGGGTCTCAGACATGCGGCCCGCGGGCCAATTGCGGCCCGCGAGACGTTATTTTGCGGCCCCCACCTTAATATGAAAGTTTAATGTAAGCGCGGCCCGCGAGTTTTATATGAATGGCGCTTGACAGTGTTGTGTTATTTGGGTCCAAAATGGCTCTTTCAACATTCTGGGTGGCCTACCCCGGCGTTAGTGGAAAAGCGGCAAATGAGTGAAAGCGACAGAGACGTTGCCATGGAGACGAGGGTTTTCTTACGTGCCTGGCTGCAGTCACACCGCGACACCTGTCCGTCAGTAATAACAGTACCCGACCCGATAACCTGGACCAATTCAAACCGTTATTTTTATTTATTTAATTGTTTAATTTGCATTGCCTCACACGATGAACACTACATATATTTCTATATGACGCCGGATAACACTCCGGGAGCCGTCACTATCCCGGTACTGTCCCGGCTATTATCTGCCGACCGCCGTGTTGCTGTAGGGAGGAAAAGCGGAACGACACACATTGCGGAAATAACATTATTCTCCGTGCGTCGGCTAAATACAAATATATTCCACAACCCCAAACATGTCTTTTTCAAAGCCTGCAGTGAAGAGAAAGGTTAGTGATGAGCAAAGACAATTCCAGGAAAAGTGGGAGATGCAATATTTCTTTGTTGAGCACAGGGGCACCCCGACGTGTCTTATTTGCACAGAGAAAGTTGCGGTGCACAAGGAATACAATTTGAAACGTCATTATACAACTAGACATGCTGAGGAGTATGCAAACATTTTTTTTAAAGAAATCTTATCTCGCGGCCCAGCCTCAGCCGGACTATGCATCCAGTAGCCCCCAGGTGAATTGAGTTTGAGACCCCTGCTTTAGACCAGTGTTTCCCACACATAAAAAAAATAAATTAAAAAAAAAAAAAATTTGTGGTGGCCTGCCACGAAAGAATTACGGCCGCACAAAAAAATTTAATTTTTTTTTTTGTCCTGTCCAGCTTCTCAGGCAAATCATATAGTAGATGTAGATGCCCATATCAGCTGTTCAGATTTACTTTACAAAAGAGAAGTGTAGGACCAAGATTTCTGGAGCTCTTTGTTCAGTGGATCAGGGGCCGTACTTATCAAGCTTCTCAGAATTACTCCTAAGAAGTCTGCTAAGAGTTGACTTAAGAATAAATAAATTATTCGCTGAAAGCTGCACTTAAAAGTTAGTTATCAAGCGTCTTACTCACACTTTCAGCGAAGTGTAGGACTGAATCTTAAGTGTCACACTCAGAGCTGAATTACGACATTACTATGTGCCGTAAATGGAATTTTAGGTGACGTCATTTCTGTGTCCATAGAAATGACCAATCACGGAAGGGAATCCGTTGTCTAAGAATAAAGAAATATCTTGGAAATATTTAAGTGGACAATGGGAGTGTATATTTTGACAATAAACTACAAAATAATACAAAACAAACTAGTCCCCGCCGGCACTCACGCTACCGCTCCCTCTCTTCTCTTCTCTCGCCCACACACTCACTGACGTCACTCACCTCACGGCCACACACATACGCTACTGTCATAACATTTTCTTTCCAATTCATTAATTAGGCAACTAATTTGAAACTGGTGTGGGTGGCTCCATATATACTATCCCACTGCAGCCACATGCAGAAATCAACATGGAATCGAAAAGTATCAAATCTGTGACAAAAATAATACCCGCTCTGTCTAAACGATACCGTTTGATCAGCTGCTCGTCATCAAACAAATCCAGGACATCGTTCCGCTCCCTGAATGTTCGCGCACGTCTCTCTCGCCTCAGTGCCATCCCCTGCTGGCAACTCCTAACCACTTAAGACACCTCTGAAGGTCTCTTAAATATCGTGGAGAGTAGGAGTGATTCTTAGACTTAAGAACGTTGATAAAAAGCTTTTATTCTTAAGTTTGAGAGTAGGACTAAATTTCGCAAATTCTCAGGACTTAAGTGTAAAATGGCACTCTAAGAAGCTTGATAAGTACGGCCCCAGATGTTTGATGAAGCTTTGTGTCTATCTACCACTACTACTGTTTTCTGTTTTTTTGTTACTGACTGTGGCAGGACACCTCTGCCTCTGTTTCACTTTATGTTGCTGGTAAATAATATGGTTGTAGTAGTAGGCTAAAGTTAAATTATTTAGTATGCACTAATTAAAGGGGCAGAGCTTTAAGAGACATTTTAGCTTTTATATTTTTATAAGATATATTTTTTGTAAGAACCACAATTAATAAACATATTTCAGTGAATAACTTATTGTTCAAATCTGTATATAAATATGTACATAAAGTGTTGTAATTATATTGTAAAATAAATGGATGGATGGATGGATGGATGGACGTTTAAAACAAAACTGTTATTATTAATTAGTAAGTATACATTTTTTGAGCCTTTTTAAAGAAAATCATATCATTGTAGTAAATTATGCAAATTACTCGACGATGCCATGGTGACCACGCCCATAGCCACGCCCATAGCCACGCCCCCACCGCCACAGGTAT